>NW_005842510.1:758845-773665 GCF_000455745.1 Alligator sinensis | reverse complement strand
ACCCACCCCCGCCACGCAGGTGCCCCCCACCTGGCCAGACATGGGGGGCAAGGGAAGCTTGCATGCAGTGGCTGCCACCCCTCCGTATCCAGCTGCACCTTCCCCCCTGCCCCTTCTTGGTGTCCGGCTGCTGGAAGTACACAGCTCTGTATCTGGCCGCCGGGGGCACACTTATCCAAAAAGGTTGAAAACCCCTATAGTAGACCATTGATATGTTGCCTATATTTAGGTGTATTTACATATTTAAAAGTAATATTTGAACAATATATGTGGTTTTCTTAATTTTGTTTTTGTTGTTGGTATTGTTCTAAATTATAGATCTTCATTTGGAATTACAATGGGGATACTAATAGAAAACAGAGACCATTATCTAACTGGCTGGCAAATAACTAAACAACACTAACAATTTGATTAATTTATTTTTTGGCAAATACTTATGAAAATGTTTTAGACATTGAAAAATGCATGCAAATAAGTTTCCACAAGGAGGGACCACTTTGACTGCTTATTTTCCAGTCTGCGGATTACATTTTCTACTTTCCATTTTGTTGACTAAGCCAGTCTTTTAATGATGGAAATAAAATTAAATTCCCACTAGGATGCAGGATTGTTCTATCCAAAAAAAAAAATAGGAAACGTTTTTATTTTTTTTTTCCCCTCATGATCAGAGCTCAGGATAAGTAGTAAGGAGATTTGGATCTTTCATCAGTTGTTTGTTTTTTGGGGTTTTTTGTTTTTTATAAATGACCATGTAACTTAGTAAAAGTCAAAGAAATGCCCCATCTAATCTCAGTAGGAGTTCCATGAGGTTCAAGGTACTGAGAAGAGCTGTGTTAATGATGCAAACCACCTAAGAGAGGACATTTTCTGTGTACAGATACAAATATCAAGAAAATGAGTTATACTTAATATTAGCTTAGGTCCCAGTACAAGTATTGCCATGTTAGCCAACAACTTCATGATGACTAATTTGCCTTGGTTCTCAGCAAATATTTTGGTCACCATTATAATTGTGGTATATTTAGCTGTATTTCAAGAATTCTGTAGCTCTCACCCCTTCTGTGGACCAGACAAGATTAATATTTTTTTTCCGCATTGGGTGAATTGAAATAAGAGGTTGTGAATTTCTGCCTGTGAGAAGAAAAGGAAATATGAAGAAAGGGAGATCCCTTTGTTTCCTTCTTCCTCCATTGTAGAGTGGAGAAAAAAAAGACTCCAAAGTAAGCTGAGTCATATGGAATAGAGTGTATATGTGCTGAGGTATATATGTGCTGATCTCTATTTTCTGCTTTCAGCTATGCACATTATAAACTGTATTTATTATGGTAGATTCAAAAGAGTGAATACATTTCCACTTCAGGAATAGCAACAACAACAACAATAATAATAATATTAATAATATGTTGACTGGGGACATTGTAGACAAAATTCCATCTATAGTCATGGTTAGCATTAATGTTCATGTTACACGATGAGTATTGTACCTTTAATAGAAAAATACAGGAACCAGATCCACCAAAATAGCTCTGGTAATCATTGTCTAATTTTGTGTAGGACAGGATCTATGCATGAATATAGACATGGTAAAGTGATGTAACCATCCAATTGCATCTTATGGCAGAAAAGGTTGAATCTTGTGAGGTTTGGTTTTGTTTTCATAATGGATACATAGTAATATTTCTTTGTTCCTGGGAGTGTAATTAAAATTATGGATGGCTTTATTTATGAGTTATAGAATCAGTAGATCCAGGTTACTGAAACTTCAAAATTTACAACATGATTCAAAGGCTGGAGGTGTTTATTTAGGTTTTTGTTCTTTTGAGTTTTTCTTTGTTATGGTAGAAAACAAAGAGTTGCCTTTGGATTTGCAAAAGGCTTTTCTAGAATGTAACGATAAGAAAGATTTAAATAAGTAATTTTGATTTCATTAAAAAATCATCTTTGGTTGAAAATGAATAATAGTCACATATATTGGGAACTACGGGAAAGTCTATATCTATATATCACTATGCTTTAGTACTTCCTTTTGGGCAGTTACTTCACTATGCACACAGTGCATGGCTAAATTTTGCTACTACATCACTGTAGCAATGCACTATATCCTGGGAGTGTGTGCCACAACGATGATGTAGCTATCATATGTAGACACACATGGGCGCTACATTGCTCTAGCGTGCATCACTACATCACTGCAGGGCAATGTTTAGATGCACTCTATAAATATAAAAATCTAATTCTTTGTACTGATATAATTTTATCTTTGTTTCACAGGCTACTTTCCGACAGGCATTGATTTATATAAAAAACCTTACACTTATATTTCTACATATGAATCTTCCCAAGATAAATAAGACTGCACATCATTATCCCCTGATAGCCATTTGATAGTCTCCGTCAGGGGCAGTAGACATATTCTAACATCATAAAAGATACAACTTCACTCATAATTAGCAAGTGTTCTGAGACAGACTATGGCTTGAATGGACATGATGAATAGACAGCAGTGACAATACTCAATATAAAGTACATTTTATTTTCATTAAAAACACAACTTTATGAATATATGCATTGTAATACTATATAAATAACTGGTGAAATAATTATTTGGATTTTCATTGCACAGAAATTATGTATAATAATTTACTTTTTACTTTACTTTTTAACATTCCTATTTTAAGGTTTACTTTTTAAGGTTCCTATTTTAGAAAAGAAAACATAATTTTTTACATATTTTTGGTTTCAAGAATCCATTTTAATTAAGAAATCTATATTGATGGCTAGAAAATGTTATTTACACTCCAACATGCATACATACATACATACATACATACATATATATATACATACACACACACACACACATGCATTATATATATATATATATATTCATATTCATATATATAGATGCATATGTATTAGAATAATGGTCCAGGGCAATGCCAAGGGTTAACTGATTAACTGATTTTTTTTAAAGGCCTGGTTGTCTCACAGTTTCACACAGCCTTCAGTTGAGACAGAGTTTCTAACCCAAGCAAGCAACAAGGCCAATGGATAAGCACATAGCCTGGGAAAATTGTGCGCATGTGCCACACTGTTCCATAACATGAGAAAGGGTGGCAACAGCTCACAAGGCCTCAAGAATGCGAGAACAGACCAAATTAGGAAAAAGCTCAGAAAGCTGAAATAAGAATGTGTGGCTGTGATGGGCTTGTGAAACAAAGGAGTATACTGATAGGACAGAATGTGTACAGTATGACCACCACAGAAAGACCAATCAGTGGTGCTCATTGTTGAAAACTCATCAGGAGGGGAAAAGAATACATATAAAGGGACTTTAGAGCAGTGAAGGGGCCCTGAGAGGGGAATCTGAGGCCACATGGACAAAGGACATACCACCAGCCTGTCTCATCCACCCCACTGGTAAGGGGTGGGCCTCAGCCCCCAGCCTCCAGGCTGCTGACATCTGACAGTCAAGAGAGAACCTCAGAGTGAAGTTTGCATCCTGCCCAGACATTCCTTGACTTTGATGACAGCTCTAAGACTGGTAGATATGTAGAATTGCTTGTATTATTATTGTCTGTTAACACTGTGTATCAATACATCTGCCTGTTATCAGATGGAAAGGTTATGATTGGTCTGATGGTTTGGGTCCACCTGAAACACAGTATCTGAGTCAGAAATCCATTGCCATCAGATATTCCACTTAATAAGTATTCTTATGTTGTCTAGATCACTGTAAAATGTCCAAATTAAAATCAAATACTTTTTAGCTAATTGTAAGTTTAGGATTATTAGTTTAAAAACTCATTTCAGACTTCCAAGTGGCAAATCAGTGTAAAAGAAAAAAAAAACCCACTATGTTAAAAATCATGCAAGATTATTTTTGCTAAATTTGTATAATCTCATTTGCCCTGAGGAAGGCAATGTTAAAATGGCAATCATTACAGATGAGACATGGTTTGCCTTTAAATACAGATTTTCAGTATAGTTAACTAATCTCCCTTTTAGTTATTTCATAATCTGTGAAAAGTAACTGAAATGTATACCATTGCTTTGACACTCAGCAATATGTTTTAAAAATATATTTCCTATCAGCTGAGAAAAATGATGTGCTGGAGGTGTAAATATCTGAGTACCAATGAAAATTAATGCCATGAGTTAGTCTTTGAAGACATGTCATATCTCTCATTAGAAGAAGGAAAATTTGATAAATGCAAATATTGGTTATATTGCAGTTGCTTTATTTAAAGGAATTATTAAACAGACCAAAATAAATGTGTAAAAAAATATTGGAATAAAAATTGTAAGATTTTGTTTGTTCATAAGTGCAGAACAGACCTGGCCAAAAAAACCCAGGGTAACAGTTTTCAGGAAATGTCATTTGTTTGAAATTTGGTTTTGTCCAGAAATAAAACATTTCATTTTTTGCAAATTGGACCCTGAAGATAGGCTGTGCAATGGACAGTCTCATCAACTATAAAACTAATAGAAACAGTGAAACTGAGAAGAGCATTAATTTAACAGAGCAGGTGAAATGGGCTCTTAGGAACTGTGAATGTGCACATTGCCCTAGAGAAGGGATCAGCAACTTTTACAAGTCACAGACCAGAACAACACGGCTGAAGTCCAATGAGGGCTACATGGTTTTGGTGGTTCATCAGTGGCAGGGGCTGTCTCCACACCTGTGCTAAGCCAAACAGCTGAAAACGGCACCCATACTGCCACTGTTTCCCCCAGGCCTCACTGTGTAGGAGCAGCTAGAAGCTGCCTGGCCCCAACACAGCTCCTTACTACCCAGTCCCAACATGATCATGGGATCCAGCGGCTCGGTGGGCCAGATCCAGCCCAAGGGGATGTTGCCAATCCTTACCCTAACATCGTACACCCTGGCACCCAACTCTGCAGCAGGAAGTGTGGATGTTTTGAGAGCTCTGGATACAGTCTGGTTTCTCAGATTGTTTAGCTCTCCTTTTATGCAAGCAAAATCTGTTCCATAATGAGAATAAACTTCAGGTCCTCAGTTCTGGAACACTCTTCCTGGAAAGTTTGTCGTGGAATTCCAGATCCTGGTGCCTTTCCAGGTAGATTGTCCCAACCTTACTAATAGGCTATTCTAGGGCCAGAAGACCTGTGCTTTCACACTTATGTATATATGTTTTCCAAATATAATTATTTTCCACATTTTTTACATTTTTTTATTGAAAATATTGTGAAACAATTACTGAAATTGTCAGTTACATTTTTGCAATCAGAATTTTGCAATATGTTCTTTACTATAAGAATCTGTTTTTTTTTAAATAACAAGTTATGTTTTTTCCCCAAATACAGAAATTATAAAAATGACACTTTTTTTTTCAAACAAATTGTGGCAGTAAAGTTTTTCAAATAAAACAATATTTGTTTTAATTTTTCAGTGAAGCAACTTAAAAATTAAAACATTTCAAGGAACTTAAGTCTAATTCAATTTAACATGGCTACTCAATTAAAAGAAGTAAGGATAGATTAGTCTCCTACCTGCTGGTGCTAATCTTTGGCTTGAGGTATGTAGCTTTAGACAGTACATATGTTGAATCCATGACCATGATGGTCATCCTGTAAAAACAATTGAAAGAATATGAGTCATCCTGGATATGTATGTTTCAATTTATATTTCTCCTCTATAGAAAACGTCCCTGAAATTTTCCTGAATTTTCAATCATTATATAAATATATAAGACACGATCCACTGGCTGGAAAATTGGCTCCATGGTCAGACCCAGAGGGTAGTAATTGATGGAAGTCACTCATCGTGGTTTCCTGTGACCAGTGGGGTCCCCCAAGGCTCTGTCCTTGGACCCATACTGTTCAACATCTTCATTAATGATGTGGACACTGGAGTCAGAAGCGGACTGGCCAAGTTCGCAGATGACACCAAACTTTGGGGCAAAGCATCCACACCAGAAGACAGGCGGGTGATCCAGGCTGACCTGGACAGGCTCAGCAAGTGGGCGGACGAGAATCTGATGGTATTCAATGCCGAGAAATGCAAAGTTCTCCACCTTGGGAAGAAAAACCCGCAGCATCCTTATAGGCTCGGCAGTGCTATGTTGGCTAGCACTATGGAAGAAAGAGACTTGGGGGTCATCATTGACCACAAGATGAACATGAGCCCGCAATGCGATGCTGCGGCTAGTAAAGCGACCAAAAGGCTGGCTTGCATCCATAGATGCTTCTCAAGCAAATCCCGGGACATCATTCTCCCCCTGTACTCGGCCTTAGTGAGGCTGCAGCTGGAGTACTGTGTCCAGTTTTGGGCTCCACAATTCAAAAAGGATGTGGAGAAGCTTGAGAGAGTGCAGAGAATGGCCACACGCATGGTCAGAGGTCAGGGAAGCAGACCCTACAATGACAGGATGAGAGCCCTGGGGCTCTTTAGCCTGGAAAAGCACAGGCTCGGGGGTGATCTGATGGCCACCTACAAGTTTATCAGGGGTGACCACCAGTATCTGGGGGAACGTTTGTTCCCCAGAGCGCCCCAAGGGATGACGACTAGGTCGAATGGTCATAAACTACTGCAACACCGTTTCAGGCTGGACATAAGGAAGAATTTCTTTACTGTCCGAGCCCCCAAGTTCTGGAACAGCCTGCCACCAGAGATGGTTCAAGCGCCTACATTGAACACCTTCAAGAGCAAACTGGATGCTTATCTTGCTGGGATCCTATGACCCCAGCTGACTTCCTGCCCTTTGGGCAGGGGGCTGGACTCGATGATCTTCCGAGGTCCCTTCCAGCCCTAATGTCTATGAGATCTATTAAATAAAAGACTAAAAAAAGTCCAGTAAAATTCAAAAAGCAGTTAGGCATTTCTATGTATAAGAAGACTAGTTTAAGTTGTAATCCTTAATACTACCAAAAAACTTATAGGGATAGGAAAAGCTGGATGTTTTCGGGTCTGAGCAAATCCATAAAACCGTACCGGTCTAGCAAGTTTTTTCCTCTTTCTTTTTTGCTAGTATGTGCTGTTACATACTGGTGGAGAAGACAGTACCTTAGATAGATTTGTGTTGGTTTCAGTATGGATATTACTGCATTGAATTTTATTAATATATTATTAAAATTTAATGCCAAAACATATCATGATTGCATTTTGGGCAGAATCCTATTTCACTTTATGTACCCAAATAGTATTTACCCTTCCAAGAAACAGACATTTTTTGCATTTATGCTTAGCTTGCAATCCTATTTCATGTGCACCATGTACATACAAGCATCTACATAGCTTCTGAGTATAAGCAGTAAGCTGCATTCTAGCCTGGCAGGTATACAGCTCTGCATTCTCGTACTTGGGTAAGCGTAAATCTGACAATTGTATCCAGGCAAGAACTCATGACTAGTCTGTTAATCACTATAGGAGAAGGATCCTCCCATTACCTCAATAGTCTAATACATACAAACGTCCCCAGAAGCAGAAGACTTCATTCTCTCTGCAGGACTCCTCTTGAGGCTTAGTAGCTTGCATTTAATGTCCTTTGGGTAACATGTCTAGAGAACAGCAGGGAAATTAATTTTCTATTTATATCAATACTGGAACCCGCAGCCTTCTCCTTTCCAGTGTACCAACTGCAACAGAAGTGCAGACACACTAAATAAATATATAGCACCATATCTTGGTTACCTTGAGGGAGAACGAAGGGTGGGAGGGAGGTAGCCTTAAGAGTAAGGCAGGAAAAGGGCTTGATAAGGCCTGCCTTGTGGCCTGGTAATTCAAGCATTATGCTGAGAATTATACAACCATGGAAAATTAGGGTTAGAAGGTACCTCAGGAAGTCATGTGGATTAACCCCCTGCTTAAAGCAGGACCAGCCCCAACTAGATCATCCCAGCCAAGGCTTTATCTAGCCAGGTCTTAAAAATCTCCAAGGATTCCACAGTCTCTCTGGTGCTTTACTACCCTCTTAGTGAGAAAGTTCTTCCTAATATCCAACTTAAACCTCCCTTGCTGCAACTTGAGACCATTGCTCCTTGCTCTGTCATCTACCACCACTGAGAACAGTCTAGCTCCATCTTCTTTGGAAGCACCCTTCAGGTAGTTGAAGCTTGCTATTAAATACTCTCTCAGTTGTCTCTTCTCCAGACTAAGTGGATACCTATACATGTGTAAAGGTGCTGAAGGGTTTCCTCAGAACTTGCAAGCTCAATCGGGGTGTTTGCACTCTTGGGACAAAGATCTGCAGCAGGCTGTACACACAGAATGCATGCACATGATTGGACAGCTGTAACCCCAGGGCGGGAAGCTCAGGGAAAAAAAAACAGGGTAGACTAGATGGGGAGAGGGTAGCTGAAGCTGGGCTGAGAAGGACTGCTTCTGCAGGGGTTGCTACCAAGACAATTGCTTCTGAGAGCCTGTAGACAGAGTGGGAGTACACTGAGACCTATTGGAACCCCAGGATCCCAAAAAGTTGGATATGGCTGCAGGTAGTACCACTGCCAGGGTTACATATGCATTGGAGCAGACTCAAGTCTGCTGCAAGTCTACTGGAACGTGCTAGTTTCACATGCTCCATCAGCTTCCACATCACATGTATTCAGCATCCCCATGTTTCAAAATGGCAGTGGAGGGTGCTTTAATTAAAGCTCATTGAGCAAGCTTTAGTTAAAGCACCATTGCTGCCATTTTGAAATGTAGGACACTGAATACAAATGACACTGAGAGTGCTTTAATTAGAGTGTCTCTCAGAGCTGCTCTAATTAAATTGCCACCCCCTCCACCCCAAAGCACATGTATAGATGCCCAATAAGCCAAGCTCCCTTCGCCTCTTCTCAGGGGTGGGGTGTAGAGGAAGAGAAGCCCCACCGAAGAAGTACCAGCCAAGTTATCTGGAGTCAAAGAAAAGCACTAAACAACATCTCCAGGTAAAATCTAAAATAACATCGAGTCATGGTGGGTGAGTAGATCCCCAAAGTGGCGTGACCAGGTTGGCTGGGCATGCTAGCAATGGTGCTGCAAGAGTGATCCTACCAAAATCACATTATAATCTACCTGACTCTTGAATTCTTTCCACACATGAAAGGTGAAAATGACCCACCTCCCTTTTTGATAGACTTGATCTCCCAGTATTAAAATAATTCACTATTTTAATAATACATCTCAGGTGTTATGGTCTATGAGTGTATGTTGATTATTAGTTGAAGTTCTCATTTGCTCTTGAGGAGGATTGTAGCTTTAAGCCCATGAGACAGTTAAGCACTTATGCACATGTCTATCTATAATTGCATGCACAGTCCCAATTACACACATGCTTAAGTGCTTTGCTGGATCTGGGTTATAAGCTGTTTTTCAGATGTTTCCTTTTATATGCCAGTACTAAAATGTTATATTTGATTACATGTGATTGAGGGAAATACTGTGTGAATTTTCTCTTAAAAACAAAACAGGAGTAATAATACATTTTTTAGATTAAAAGTTCTATTACATGTTCTTACTATATACTCTAGAATTGTTTTTTGTATCAGTTTCAGGTGATACATCAGCTTAATAACTTCTATCAGCATGGCTTGAATAAAGGCTAAAATTCAGATTTAATTTAACATTGTGTTTATCAGAAACATAGATTTTGTAGTAATGCTCCAAAATGCTACAGTTTACAACAATTGTGTTGTTGGCACTGGATTTTAATGAACCAGTCCTGATACCTTGTTCCAGGCAGGCACAACCACTCTAAATGCCTAATTGCTACCCCTCTATTTGATAATAAGATAATGTTGTTGATACATAGTGGGCGGCTCTACACCAGATGCTTTACTTGACATTAGAACAAATTACTATGCAGTAAGCATCACCATCTATATGTGCATATACTTACTGTACAGAAATTTGCTCTAATCTCAAATATATTTGCTACCTGTAAATACAAGTAGCAAATTTTACTCAGGACTAATTATTTCACAGTTCAGAAGGTGTAGATGGCCGACTGGGAGGAAATGTGCTCCAAATCAGCTGGGCAGCAGGGGACATGAGATTGCTTCCTGCCTCCAGGAGCTGCCTGCTGGTGGGATGGGCTCCACCACAAGAGCCTGAGTGAGGACAATGTCACTCTGCCCCGGCAGCAGGGAGCTCCCAGCCCTAGCTCCGAGATCGCAGAGCCAGGGTTGGGAGATAAGAATCTTTCAGCTGCCAGGGCAGGGGAACATTGCCCCTACCTGGGCTCTGGTGATGGAGGCCAACCCAGCAACAGGCAACTCCTGGGGGCAGGGAGCAATGTCCTAGCCTCTTCCAGGAGATGGCTGTCTCCTGGCCCTGTGCTCCCTGCCAAACCCTAAGATTGCATGCAGTGGGAGTCCAGATCTGCCCCTGGATGCTGCAGGGGGCTGATGCAGGGCCAGTGGGGGTGGGAGTAGACTGCTACCATGAGTAGTAAATGTGCTCCCATTTTTCCACATGTTTAGATGCCTGCTTGGGGTGGGTTTACTCTAGAGTAGTTTAGAGTAACTTAGAAACTTGGGATAGGTTTACTCTAGAGTAAATTACTCTAGAGTAAACCCACCCCAGAGCATTTCCATGTGTAGATGCACCCACTGATAGCAAATAAGACTAATGCAAGCAAAGCAAGCAAAATGATGCACAGTCTTTGTTACTAGTCCTAGGGTTTCACAAGGAGAAGGTACATCTAGCCAGTATGAAAACACCACCTTGTGGTTCTTTCTCGAAGGACATCAGCAGCTATAGAGGTTGGGGGCTGATGCTGCAGTTGTTGCCCCAAATATCCCTCTTTTTGTATTCTTTTTCTTCTGATGACTCTTCAATTCCATGTACCATTGATTGGATTTCCTGTGGTTGTCATGTTATCCACATTCTTCCCTGTTAGCCTAACCCTTTGTTTCTTTAAACACATCATGTGTACACATCTTAATTTGGTAATTTTCTCGTCTGCTAATTTGGTCATTCCTGGTCTCCTTATTTGGTCATTCCATAAAAACTGGGGACTTTTTGCCAGCTTACAGCTAGTTATTGTAACCCGATGCTAATTCTGCATGTTCCTGTCTTGTTATGGGTTTTAAGGGAACATAGTGGTTGTTTTGCTGCTGTATGTTTCCAGTTTCCCAGGATGTATGTGCCTGTTTGTCTGCTAACTTTCAACCCTTGGATGCTAAAATGGAGAATGTGAATTTCCACAAACAGACTTTGGAAACCAATTGACCCTTGTGGTTATTCTGTTTCCATTTTTCTAATACAAGCCAATTTCTAAAAGCAAATTTCTAAATATCATTCTCTAGCCATCAGTATTGCTTTAGTGATTAGGTTAGTTCCTATATTTAGTACAGTAGTACCATATACAGTATACTATGGTCTACTATATTTTTACTTTCAGCTTTATGATACATTATAAATCCCAAATTTTCAAAACATATATCTGAACTAAAAAACCCTTTGTTTGTTAGAAAAACAATGAACTTCACTACTATACAACCAGAAAAAAAAGACCTTCCTTTTTCTTTTCTTTTTTAAGAAAATATGAAGAAAGCTATACACATACTTACATCTTGGTAAGAAAAGGGAAAGGAAACGCAGAAAAAGTAAATACAGATTCATTATTTAGCTAATATGAATTTCAAACTAAATCTTCCTGAAAAATCACATGACTGACACTGTGCATTCTTTCTTTTGATTAAGAAGATATTTGTGTTCATGTTAATATGTGCTCACACACCCCAAAACCTATACCTCCTTTATAAATTGTTACACAAAGTGGGTTTTTGTTTATTTTGTTTTGCTTTTGTCATGTTATGTTTTTCATGAGTCAAAAGCTTAAAGTAAACAAAGTGTTCTTTGATGACATTTAAAACAGAGCTACCTAAGCATAACACAATTTTTTTTAAAAAATATATACAAAATATGAAAAGATCCTCAGTGCTTTATTTTTAACTGTAAGAGGCCTAGCTTAGTGTGGCAGTGCACCTTAGGGGCTAGAGGCAAGCAACCAAGAGGTGCCTGATTAAAGCGGCCATTTTAGGACCCCATTCTTATAGGGTAAGGCTGCAGTTTGCTGCCAGCTGCTGAGAGAGAAACATCAGCTGGTTGAGCTATGGTTCAGGAACATCTTGGAGGTAAGGACAGAAGCTATGGGGATAGTTTGGAGGCTCCTGGTTCTGGGAATGTCCTAAAACTGCACCCTGCCAGGGTAGGGAGACCTGGTGGGACTGCCTGTGGTGGGGCAGTCTCAATTAAATGCCAGGACTGCTAACCTCCCTGGTGAAAGGTGGGTAGGGACACCTTAACCTGGGTCCCCACTATCTTGTGGGTAATTGTGTGAGTAGTGGGAGCAAGGTGGGCCAGGCACATTAGTAGTGAGACACCTGATCCCAGCAGGGATATGAGATCCCAGAGGCCCCAGAGTGGGTAGCTTGTTGGATGTAGTGTGAGGGCCAGCTCAAAGTAGGGTGCAATAAAGGGCACCTGAAGGACTGAGGATGCGGGGGTTCAGAGTAGGGCTGCTGAGGGTGGCCTGAAGGGCTGCACCAAGGGTGTACCTGGTGCTTAAGGAGTGCTTCAGCTGCTTGAGTGGCTTGAAGGGTGGTACATGGGCCAACCCCAAATGTGTGTGGGAAATCAGTTGCCCCGTGAGGATCTTGGGGCAGAAGCAGCTCAGCATCAGCACAAGGTTACACCATGCAGAGTAGGTGACCTCGAGGGAGCCAAAGTTGCAGTTTGGTAGTGCTGGGGAGAGAGTAGCTAAGCCCAAAGGCCCAAAGGGGTCACTTGAGGGGAGCAAGGGCAGTAGACAGTGGCCCAGTGATAAGCCCAGTGATGTGAGAGGGGGGCAATGTGAATGAGTGTGTGAATGAGGCTAACAAAGGACTGAGTTTGCTCCAGCCTCAGACTGGGCAACAGTATTGATCTGGATGCCATCTGCAAGGCATTGGCCATGCTGTAGGGGAGGTACAGAGCCATGGATAGAGCCCTGGGCATCAGGGTAGTCTAAGGGCAGCCTCCTGCTTAATAAATCATATTAACATTCAAGTCGTGGCAGGTGGGCGAACCGACTGGTGATCTGGCCTCAAGTGTGCCCCCTCTCACACTTAACAAAGATCTCTAGGAAGGTGGCATGGCTCATACCAAATTTCTGCCACCACTGCTTATTATCCTAGTTGCCCAGAACTATGCACTCCCACCAGATGCTGCTCCTCTCCTTGGTCCAGAAGTGCTGAAAAATAGTTTTCAGGTGGTACCACAAAAGGTCATCCTCCATGATGTCCTGCATGGTACTGTCCTTGTCAGTTATGTAGGCACTGGTGGTGCACAGCAGGTAGCACAACCTGAGAGGAGGTATCTCTCCAGGTCCTGGTCATAATGGCTTGAACTTGCATGCTGTTGAACATAAGCTGGAAAAGGATTCTAAACAAACACCTTCAACAGAACGAAAAGAACAGCAAAAACAAGAACTGACCAATCACGGACTACTGGGCAAGGAGGTAGCAGAAGTCTTTTCCTGGATCCACAGTCAGAAAGTGTAACAGACAAACCTTGCAACATAAAACTTACATTCCCTCGGTGGTAATGTACTACTAGTACAACTGCAGGGAGGGGAGGGGGAAGGACTGAGATCCCTATTCCCCAGGCCCCTACAAAACACCACCATTTTGCTCTCTCAGAAATTTTGATGCACTCCAGATGTGTGTGTTGTGGGGTGGGGGCAGGGTCTGCACATGTATACAAAATGAAATTGCTTCAAATTCAATGTGCCTCAAATTGGAGTGGGATTTGAAGTGCTTCCTTAGGGTAGAGGAAGGACTGAGTTGGAACATTTCAGGTAAAGCAAATTACTTTCTGGAAAACAAGTAGTAGTAGACTGTATGTTTAGATTCAGACAACTAGGATGAGATATGTATTTTTTGCTACATGTATTTGAAAAATAAAAATAAATTTGAATCATACCCCCTCCCCCAATCATCCCACATCCTGAATTCCACTGCAGGAACATCTATTTAAAAGTGATGAAATTGTTGTCATTTTATCAGTGGCAGAATTAAAATAATGTTAACATGAAGTCTTGTTTAAATCATATACTTAGGACCTTAGTTTAATACTTACCAGAAGCATCTACCCAAGACACTTATTGCATAGTAAACATTAGCATGGTTTTTGCCATGATGTACTTATGCTCAGTAGAATTAGTCTACTGTGCATTAAGCATTACAAAAAGACTGTGTGCTTTGTTATTGTGCATTAGCACTGGCTACTGAGCATTTATGTAGTACCTCATATTAGAGGTACTAAATGTGCAATGGCACATTAATGCACATGTAGATGCACCCGCTGAAGACAATGGTAATCTTTCCATTAATTTCCAGTGGATGTGTGACTTTGCTGCCAAGCACAGGGCAGCACTAACAAGGGATGAGTTTGATTTAGGGGTTTTACACAAATTTATTCTCTTGGCTCAAGCCCCAATCCACAAACCTGGAAAAATAATTCTGCCTGAGTTCTCCAATATGAACAAACTTCCCCACTCACAAGCAATGTTAAACTGTAAAAGAGTTTATTGAAAGGAGAAGGAAAATGGGACAATGGACAGACTTAGGAATCTCTTACTAATCTGTAAGAGTTTATTGTAAGAGTAGCCTACTTAATAACATGAGTTTATTAAGAGTACCCACCTTAACCAAGTATTAGCAATTTATCACAGTCACTAGGTTCAGAATTTTCTCTTACACCTGCACAGGGACAAACTTTGAAGCCAAAAGAGCCAGTGTAGTTACTAGATTCATAGATTCATAGATGTTAGGGTCGGAAGGGACCTCAATAGATCATCGAGTCTGACCCCCTGCATAGGCAGGAAAGAG
>NW_005842510.1:758072-758814 GCF_000455745.1 Alligator sinensis | reverse complement strand
TCTAGATGACCCCAGCTAGATGCATATCCAACCTCCTCTTGAAGACCCCCAGGGTAGGGGAGAGCACCACCTCCCTTGGGAGCCCATTCCAGACCCTGGCCACTCTAACTGTGAAGAAGTTCTTCCTAATGTCCAGTCTAAATCTGCTCTCTGCTAGCTTGTGGCCATTATTTCTTGTAACCCCCGGGGGCGCCTTGGTGAATAAGACCTCACCAATTCCCTTCTGTGCCCCAGTGATGAACGTATAGGCAGCCACAAGGTCGTCTCTCAACCTTCTCTTGAGGAGGCTGAAGAGGTCCAGGTGCCCCAGTCTCTCCTCATAGGGCTTGGTCTGCAAGCCCTTAACCATACGAGTGGCCCTTCTCTGGACCCCCTCCAGGTTATCCGCATCCCTCCTGAAGTGTGGTGCCCAGAATTGCATGCACTACTCCAACTGCATTCTGACCAGCGCCCGATAGAGGGGAAGTATCACCTCTTTGGATCTATTCGTCATGCATCTGCTGATGCACGATAAAGTGCCATTAGCTTTTCTGATGGCTGATAACTGGGCCATTAGATGGTATATAGAATTTTGTTTGTGGGAGAAAACAGGGGCCACCAAGGCAGTTGGTGTTTAGATTTATCAGCATAAGTAAATCAGTTTCGCATGAGCCATAGATTCATAGGTTCATAGATGTTAGGGCCGGAAGAGACCTCAATAGAACATCGAGTCCGACCCCCTGCATAGGCAGGAAAGAGGGGC
>NW_005842510.1:752633-758040 GCF_000455745.1 Alligator sinensis | reverse complement strand
GCTGGGTCTAGATGACCCCAGCTAGATGCTTATCTAACCTCCTCTTGAAGACCCCCAGGGTAGGGGAGAGCACCACCTCCCTTGGGAGCCCGTTCCAGACCTTGGCCACTCGAACTGTGAAGAAGTTCTTCCTAATGTCCAATCTAAATCTGCTCTCTGCTAGCTTGTGGCCATTATTTCTTGTAACCCCCGGGGGTGCCTTGGTGAATAAAACCTCACCAATGCCCTTCTGTGCCCCCGTGATGAACTTTTAGGCAGCCACAAGGTCGCCTCTCAACCATTTCTTGCGGAGACTGAAAAGGTCCAGGTTCTCTAGTCTCTCCTTGTAGGGCTTGGTCTGCAAGCCCTTAACCATACGAGTGGCCCTTCTCTGGACCCTCTCCAGGTTATCCACATCTCTCTTGAAGTGCGGTGCCCAGAATTGCACGCAGTACTCCAGTTCTAGCATAAGGTTTCCCCTGCCACCCCAGCACTGCTCCTCACAAACTCTGGAGGATGCTACTTCATGTTAGTACAGCCGCTTCTCATCTCTATTAAGGGACACTGCTCTGCCTCTGCTGTTGCCTCTCCTTACCACTTCTGGGGGATGTTGCTCCACTGGTGATGTTGTTAGTGGCAGAACTAATTATCCAAAACAAACTAATCACACCTACAGGTACACCACCAGAACTAGGGGGGGGGGGCTATTCTAAACATTGATTGTAAGCCAACTGCCGAACTCTAACCAACTGAATATTTAATTAGTGCTCAGAAACCACAGACTCAGCATGTATATGTGAAACACATAACTTATTAATGATAATGGCAAACAGGTACATAGAACAAACACTAGTGCAAATACAAATGAAGAGCAGTAGAATAATGTACTGGGTTGAATCACAGACAAAAATAGAGATAAAAACCTGGCTCCTCATCCAAGCGCAATGATGTTACAAGTATACTACCCAGACTGCAGCAGCCAGCCACCACCCTACAGCAACCCCTAAATAGCTCCGAGAACATTGCTTGACCCAGCTTTCCTAAGCTCTTTCTCTCCCACCCTCTCAGGGCACTCAGAAACTCTTCCTCCACCTCCCAGGCAACTACCCTCCCAGGCAATAACAACCAAAGACCCCAGACCTTGAGATACAATTTGTTTTATATTACTACTTCACATGGCACCACACATTCCAGCAGTTACTCCTGTACTCGACACTCTGTTTCGCTACAAGGCACATTCCCTACAGTGACGTTCCCTCACAGAGGCTCAGTCCTGGTACTTTCCTATCCCCAGTGCAGACCTCAAGGGCACACGCAGGTTAGATGACACCATAGCCCTCCTTGATACCAACAATGGTTCTGCAATTCCTCTGTTAATAATGCTGGTGAGGGGAATTGCTTTGCTCTGCTGTTGCCCATCACTGGCTCTGGGGAACACTGCTCTGTAGTCATTGTTGTTCCTCACCAGAGCTGAGGGACACTACTCCATTGCTCTACACCACAACTGTGAGCACTGCTGTAGCTCACTGCCACCAAGGGCGCTGTTCCACTATCAGCTTCTGGTTGCAGAATTAAGCCAGCACTTTTAGACCTTGAGCAAAATCAAGGATTTCAGCTCTTTTAGAATCTAGCAAGCATGGGATAGGAGTAGTAGAACAAGTTGAAACCTGTGCCTGCTAGACATGAAGACTAGTTCAATGCATATGTCCTGACCTTCATGATGATGATGAAGATGATGTAACAAAAGAAGAATTCTGTTCTAAACTCAGCCAAGTTCTGTCATCTGTCCTTTAAGAAGACAATATCATTATTGTCACATGTACAAGCACCCAGAGATTTCAGTGCTACTGTGAGAAGGGACTCTAAGCTATAGCAATGAACACTCAGAAAAGAGTTACAAAGTTATGGATACTTAATTGCACCCTAAAACCATGTATTTCCCCCCAAAAATATTGTAACTTTATACAGGGGATAAGTTAATTTCCTATCTTGGTGCTTGACTAGTGAATTATTCTGGATTAGATGTAACAAGCTGCAAAAATTTTTTCTGTGCAAAAAGGATTTTAAAAAATGTGTAATACACCTAATAAAACTAAGCATGACCATCATTATGTGCTCATAATGCTTTAAAAATGACATGCCCCTTGTTCTTATCTTTTTTCATCTTTTTTTCTTTTTTAATGTTATTCCTGGTCTGTCTTTCCTTTCCCTTTCTCCCCTAAAAACAAATCTAAGATGCTAAAATGCTGTTTTGTTTGACACCTACCATGTACTTTGGATTGATACTAATCCTTTTTTAGTACTTTACTGAAAGTATTTCTGTAAGTTACAAGGAGTTCAGACTGATGAAGTGTACACTATCTAAACGGGTGTACTTCCCAGAGCCCGACAAAGGGACTTTGATCCTGAAAGCTTGCAGAAAAGGACAATTTTCTTGACATTTTCCAGTTGGTCTAATAAAAGGTATCATTTTGGAACCAAGAGTTCTATTTTTTTGTATGTCTCACTATCTACAGGATAACTGAACACAAGAAACTGGGATACACCTTGTATACCTAAGCATTTTTTATGGCTCTACATTTTTATGACTGACCCAAAGAATACTGAAGTCAAATAAAAAACTTCTGTTAAATTCAATGGACTTTAGATTAGAACTCATCATAGCAGATTGTTAATACCTACTAGTAACTTTAATGTATGCATAAGGCAATTCCATTTGAAAAAGAAAATGCTACTCTGCATCCTAGGATGTTTGAAATTAAGTTTATATTGATGTTTAACAAATCTCAGGACATTGCAAAAGAAGTGAACAATGCTGAGTACAGATCACAGACTCAGATCCAATTCTGTCTGGGATTATACACAAATTCACAATGAATGCCTGAGCAAAACCATGTCCAATGGTAAGAGAAAAGCCATGTCCAATGACAGTTTGGTGGTATAATAGGATCTGGTTCAAATTGTTGCTTTTAGGTTCTGTGGGAGCATCTACACAGGCACATTTACTGAGCAGTAACTGAAATTACTGTGCAGTACAGGTGTGTGTCTACAGGTGCACACCCATACTGCATAGTAAATATGGTGACTTACTAGCCAATTGCCCATTAGGAATGATAGGGTGGGGGGTGGAGTGTGTGGGGACAGAGCCCTGTGCCTCCCCCCCCGGCTGGGCCCACTCCCCCTTTACCTCCTGGTGCCCACTCCCCCACACCCCACTGCAGTGGCAGGTGAGGAAAGGAGTGGGCCCAGGCCTGGTATGGGGGAGGACCAAGCCCCAGGGTGGGGAGAAGCTGGCCACGGTGAGCAGAACAGGAGGCCCGGGTCAACCTGGCAGTAGCGGGGGAACTTGGAGTTGATGGTGGGGAGGGAGGGTGGGGGAGGAATGGGCCTGTGTTTGGGCCTGAAGGGAGGAGGAGGCTTGCTTCTCCCTCCCCCCCTCCAGCTGCTGCTACATTGGGTGAAGCCTGCTGCTCCCCCCCCACCCCAAACCACCATGGATGGCCGGCTTTTTCCCGGCTTGGGCTCAGTCCTCTTCCCACACTGTGTTGGCCTGGGTCCGCTCCTCCCCTCCTCCCACAACCACCACTGCTGCTGCAGTGCACCTGATATTCCCCCAACCCATGTCACGTCCGCTACTCCCCCTACCTCCACTGCATCGTCCCTGAGTCGGGCCCTGCAGGCGGCGATGACAGAAGGGTGGAGGGATGAGCTGAGGCCAGAGCCTGTGACCTCGACCCCACCCCCCGCAGTGTCCCAACCCTTCTTCCCCCCCCATGCCACCACCACTGTCACCTGCCCACCAAAGCTGGCCTTGTTCCCACCCCACCCCGCTCCGTTGTTGCTACCTGCAGAGAGCAGGGCAAGAGGGGCGAGGTGAGCAGCAGGTATCAAACTTACTCCCAATTAGTTACTGTGCAGTAACACTGGGTGAGTGGATTGATTTGGGATTAATTTTAGTCCCAAATCAGTTCACACACAGCGTTAATGAGCTTTAATGCCTGCACATATAGATACCAGCCTATTCCCGCTTACTGCAAAGTAAATTTAAACCAAATTAAATGCACATCTAGACATGACCTGTCTATGCTAAACTAGATCACTTGTAATGTTGTAAATTATAATTGTAGACTCAGAGAAAGCATTTATTTTCCATAATAAACACCAAGCACATAAGAACAAGAAAATGAAAGCAAAGAAAACATATCGTAATTTGACAAATTATGACAAAATACATACTAAGAATAAGACAAATAAAAGATGATAAACATTTAAATAAGTTATAATAAAACCAACACTGACACAAAAGCCATTCACACCTGAACAAAATAAAGATATATACATTATAAATATAAATGCAGAAAAAAAAAATGTACTGCTGTGAAATCAGATCCACATTTCACAGGTGGAGTACAACAGTAATATATTTAGACGCAATTGCCTGAGGCTGGTGTGATAATAATGACATAAGCACAGAGATGAGACAGAGAAAGCCAAAGAGAACAAAAGCAAGAAAGAGAAAGAGAGAGACTGTCACCAAGAAAAAAAGAAAAGGACTTATGTGAATGCATAGTTTGCTTGAAATCTAGCAGCTCCTAGAAACTGGAGCTGAGAAGGATTACCATTATACTAAAAACTGCAAAACAAAATGAGAGCAAATCTTTGGCCACTACAATGTACATTCTACATACACAAAAACTGGGAGGGTAAACAGAGGCATAGAGGTGAATCAATTAAAGCCAAATACAGGAGACCCTCACCATTCATGGGGGATACATTCTCTAGATCCCCACGAATGGCAAAGTCCACGAATACCGATAATAGACTAGGAGACAGTATTTGTGCTAACTAGCGACAGTAATTGTGCTAACTGATCGCTCATCAGCTGATCGTTTGTCTCCCTCTAATTTCTTGAACTCACTCCCTTGCTCCTCGCTCACTGTCTCAAAATCAGCAGAGGTGGTGGCCAAAGGACTCAGGGGGCTGACAGGGGAGGGTTTGCAAAGGAACATTGTGAATTTCTCAGTAAGGCATCATTGCCTCAATTTCTCTCTTAACCTTCAGGCTCCATTCAAACATTTTGTCAGTGAATTGTTTGCTGTATCTGAAGAGCTTGGCCAGTGTTCCTAAATTGAAATTAGGTCTCCATATCCTCAAAAACCTCCCCTCCAGCATCACGGGCCATTCTCACAATCCTTTTGATCTCCTCACCAACAGATGGGAGACCAGTGAAATCATTGACTGCTTCCTTCCACGATTCCCTCTAACAGGCATTGATGGTTGATTGCTTTATTTCATCAATTGACTCCTTTATGTTAGTGATGCAATTAGTGATGTTGTAGTCCTTCCAGCACTTCCCATGGTGAGGGGGTCTGCAGCAGCCCCTTTCATGGTGTCCTGGACAGCGAGCCTCTTCCTGGTGGCGGGGGGG
>NW_005842510.1:688366-752623 GCF_000455745.1 Alligator sinensis | reverse complement strand
GCTGCTGCAGACTGCGTGGGGAGAGCAACTGTGGTAGCACTGTGGGGGAAGGACAAGCATTGTGTGGCCCTGGTGCCATCCGTGGCAGCTCAGACTCTCACTTGTGAACCCCTGCTGGGAAGAGGCTTGTGCTTCCTGGACACCATGGCAGGAGCTGCTGCCCCCATCATGGTTCCTGCACCATTGCCACTTCATCAGGTTGTGGCTAAAGGCTAGCCAGCACACCCCCTTAGGCAAGGGGGCAGGGAGTGGAGTTACTTCCCCTTCTCTCAGGTGTCTAGCAGAGGGGGCAGGGAGGGAGCTCATCCCTCTGATCATCCTGTGCAGAGAGAGAGCAGCATCAATGACAGTCAGGGTGAGCAGACCCCAGTTGTGGTCCCCCAGAGGAAGAGGGGGCAAAGTGGGGAATAACCACTAAGCAATTATGGTTAAAAATATACATTTGTGAAGACCAGGACTGAAACAAGTAGATAAGCAAAAATGAATGAGAAATTATCAGGAAGGCTTTTAATATTAATGAACTTAACACAAAAAATAATGTGCTAATGACATTTGTGGATGACCTAAAGTGGGGAGGGGCTGTCAATACACAGGGGATCCATAAAATTATACAAGAAGAAACGGGTAGCCTTCAGAACTGAAGCCATAGAAATGGGGAGCAAATTAATTGTTCAAAGTGCCAGAATTACTGCTAAAACCTAGAAGTTCAAGTTAGAAGCAACAGAAGAAGAGAAAGACCTAGGTATTTTAGTCAGTTCCTGAATGACTGTGAGTCATCAATGTGCTGTGTCCATGAAAAAGGCAAATATGATCAGAGAAGGTATTTCCAATTATCAATATCATTGAACAAGATGCTAGTGAAACCTTACCTGGTATACTGTGTACAGTCTAGGTTCACCTACACCTATGTTCAAGAAAGATTAACTAAAAATGGAACAGAAGGCTAGTAGGATGATCAGAAGAGGAATCTATTTTATGAGAGGAATGTAAAGGTATTTAGTTTACTTAATCTAGCAAAATGAAGTTTTAGATGGAGCATGATTTCTTTTTATAAATTAATCATGGGAAAGCCTTAGGGAGAGGGAAACTAAAGGCCAAGTCTAGCACATAACAAATGGGAATAAACATCAAACTACTACCACTTCTGTAAAAAGAAAGAATAAAAGGTCATTCCACCAAACAAAGTCCACTGTCCCATCCATCTACTCTCAACCTCAACCAATATCTACTACATAATTAGAAAGATGTATTTTGCAATGAGATTAAAAAGTCTAGTATATTTTTGACCAGCTGACTATCTCAGAAGATCTCAACTGTGATATCACTACATAATAAAAGAGTCAGGTTCCAGGCTTTTTATATTTTTACCATTGTTGCTTTTCTACACCCTACTAAAAGACCAACAAGTAACCAGCATATACTCTAGAGCAGTGATTCTCAATCAGGATGTGATCTCGCCCTCAGATGCCGGGTTTGTGGCCACAACCCAGCCGACCCTTTCCCGGATCCCCCTCGGCCCCCACAGCCTAATAATATACAAGTATAATCAATATTTAAAAGCTTTCATTTTATTTTTTTAGATTTTTTTTCCATTTAAAAGGCTTTTCATTTTAAAAAGCTTCATTAAAAAAACCTTTGAAATAGTTTTGTTTTGATATTTTCTAACCATAATTTTTAAATGCTTGTATAACAAAAAGGAAAGTTTTAGAAATGCTAATATCTTCACAAGTATGACAAAAAAGTTCCTTTCAAGTGGGGGAAATAGTTCAGGTTGACCCAAAAACAAGTTTTTTTTTTTCAGATTTCTTATCTGTTTTGTTGAAAACATTGGCGGAAATGTTTAGGTTTCAGCCAGACTGACATTGTCTCTTTCCTGTTGCAGAAGTCACAATACGGTAGCACTTTGGAGATTGTCTAGTTCAGAGAAGCATAAGTTTTCTTAAGCAAAAACCTACATTTTCAGATGCTATGACAAAGTTATATGCCATATGATTTTTTTTCTGTTTCAGTGATCATTCACAAAGGATTCACATGTCAAGTGCTAATTTCAAGTCAAACAGAGTAGACCAAAGAAAAATATTAATTACTATAAATATACTGACTTGATTTAAAATTAATATTATCCATTAATTAATAAGTATAACTGACTTTTAAATAAAATTCCTGCATATGCACAGGTAAATTAATCTGATAACTTATGTTTGGTAATACTGTTAACAAAACATGAATATGGATCTGTATAAAGTTATATGCAAAATACTTGTATTTTATTCATTGCATATTAAATCCAATAATCTTGATTTTCCAGCATACAGAGTATTTTTTGATAACTCTAAACTATTACTGAATATTCAAAATGTATAATGTACACTCCCGTCTACAGTAAGTAGACGGGAGTCTACTTACTTCTACGGAAGTGTTCATAAAATTGACATTACATGTCAATTTTATGAAGTATTTTTCAATATAGATATAATTAATAATATGTGGAAATGTATTAACTATTGGTAAGCAAAGGTGGAATGAGGACAACTAATATCTCTGGGGTGCTTGTACACATGAAGATGTCATGATGTACATGTGATGAAAATTTCCCTTTGTGTGGCTTAATGGCATGACACATTACACATTCATGAGTTTTGGGGATTTTAAATGAGTTTGCATCCTGATGTAGTTTAGTTCACAATGTTGCAACTTAGAACGCTGAAGCCATTAGTCAGCTCTTTCCCATCCATGGGACAGGTGGGCAGGCTCCTCAGATAAAAAGGATTGGGTCCCTCACCACTTCTGCCTTCCACAGGCTCTTGCAGATGCCAGGATGCCTAAGACCTCCCATGAATGGACTGGCTTGGCCCTCGGGCAGTGCAGGACATGGTGGGAGAGCAGCTGGGTAAGCTGGTGGTCAGAGAAGGCAGCGGGGATAGTAGACAGGGCACAGGGCTGCCTGGGCAGGCTGCTAGCTTTCCTGAGCCTACGTAGGCTTCCAGCTCCCCATGGACCATACCCACCATCTTCTCTGGCTGCCAGCCAACCCAGCCACCTTGCTGCCACCTCCCCACACTGCCCCAGGGGCAAGGCAGCCCATTCCTGGGTGGCTCTAGGCAACCTGTCAGCTGCAGGATCCCAATTCTTTCAGGGGGGGGGGGGGGGGTTGTTTTTTTTTTTGTGGAGCCTGCCCATCTCTCCCATGCTTGGGGGGCAAGCTGACAGATTAATGGCTCCCTGGCTGTGGGAGAGGCCAGCAGGCTCCACCAAAAAAAAACAAACAAAAAAAGGATCCCTTGTCGCTTCTACCTTCAGCAGGCATCTGTGGTCACCAGGACAATAACATATATATAGTGACAGAAAAATAAAACCCACCGTTTCAATTAAAACTCACCATTTCAATTTAGAGGGCATAGAATGCAAGCCTAAGGACTAAAACCCTGCCCCACACTGCATGGCCAGTGTAACTATGTTACACTTTCCAGGACTGGCTGGTTAAGGCGATCTTGCAGTTGATTAAGACAGTAGCTGTGAACAATGCTGTCCCTGATTGTGACATCCAGCTGCACCCAGACATCATTGTAATGGATGAGGACAATAAAAACGTCCTGATAATCAACATGACCACCCTTTTTGAGAACTAGTGGCAGGCTTTTGCTGAAGCACTGGAGCAGAAGCTGAGCAAATACAAGCCACTGGCCAATACCCTAAATGAAAATAGATCTGAGTTGATGGTTCAGGCACTGGTTACTGGAGCACAGAGGGCACTCATACATGGACCTTTTTGTCCCGTGATGCACTGGAGATCCACCACTTTGGAGCAGACTCAATTAATATAGTCTGCGCTGCACACAAGCTGTTGTGCACTGTGCTGCACTGCATGCAGTTGTATAAGCGGCGAAATGCATGTTAGCACATAGAAAACGGTGGTGGAGCACTTTTGAACTAAAGCACCTCTGAGGTGTTATAGTTCAAAAGCACACCACCACCATTTTTTTCATGCTGTCATGCATTTCACTGCTTATACAATTGCATGCGTCACAGCACCAAACACTTTTCAAAGCGCCTGGTGCTGTGGTGCTTACACATGTAAAAAAGTTCTTAGAGTGTGAGACCCGATCATGAGAGCATTCAGCAAGCCCACACAGTACACCACTGCTATGCAAAATTGATGAGGCACCCAATAGCATCCAATACCATCCAATGATCAAGGGGTATCTATACTGTGCATATCATGGGGAATTGCCAATAATAAAAAAGCCACCCTCCATCAGAAATCACCAGCAAGGAGCAAGACCATGGGGATGGACTGAGCCCCTCCTACATGTTATTAACAAAGACTTTTAATGCTTTTGACTATTCCCCACCACAGCAATTGTACACCACATTCTAGAACCATTGACTAATAATGCCCCACCACCTTACAGTTCTATACTGATGTGGGGTCTTACCTCTCCTCCTATCATAGTATGGCACTGGAGCTTCTTAATCCACTATATCCTGGGCTAATGTAGGCTGCATGACTAACTAAATGTCTTAGATTATATTAACATATACTAGCTATATACCCATGTAGATACCATGTGCGGGGTCTTTTATTATCTCCACAAAGTAATGTAAATAACCATGATATTAAGCAAGTTCTAAAAAGTCTTATATATGTTAAAAATATTGCTTTATACTCAACATTAAAAAAAAATGTGCTTAATTCCTTTAAGACATTTTGCATGGTGTCATTGCAAATCTGATGCCTAGCAGCTCAAACCATTACCTACATAGCAACCTTGCTCACTGTCCTTTGGCAATTAAAAAGTGGAGTCTACTCCTTGCTATAGTAGACTTCTGTTAATTAACATTCTCCTTTCAAGTCAACTCTTTGTTTATTGTAGCTGACAAGGTTTAAATTTAAAAAGAAGTCCAGTCTATCTCCATGATGCATGGAACACCTGGGAGTATCAGAGGACTGATACTCTAGGACTTCTCTAGGGGCCATGTTTCCACACTGTTGACCAAACTGGTAGTGTAGATATCAGTGAGACTTCCACAAGTTGAGATAGGCAATGGCATTTTGTGGCAGCTGGAAGTGTACCATCTTTGTTGGCCTTTTTCTGGATTGTTTTCACTTCTAACAACACACACATTCAATATAACCCCTTTCCTTGAAGTGATAGCATTCAACATCATAGAAATGACACACATAATGTCTATGGCTCTCACCATAGCTCTAGCAGTTTCCCTGGAGGATGAATTCATTTTCTTTTGTGTTGGTGATCATTTATTTGGAGATATTTTTTGGGGGGTGGGGGGATTTCACTTGATGAATCTCAGTTGACATAATTTGCATAAAAGAACTTGGATCTCCTTTGAATCAGGAAAGGCAGCCTCAATGAGTAAGTGTTTATTCTTGAGTAATGGCAATTGTTGCAGTTTGCTTTGCAAGGAGTCTATATTGTAAGAATTCATCTTGAACCCCAAATTCATCCCTCAGTAGAAACTCAAGACTGGTACCAAAATTATAATTCTTGGACATTTGACACAACTTAGCTGTGTATACTGCCTTCATCTGGCAGCTGATTGCTTCGGTTGAAATAAAATCATCTGTTTCAGATGGAGTCAATATGAAGACTTTTTTTTAAGTAAGTGAGAATTTCATCATATGACTTGTCATGGACTTTGGCTAGGGACATGTTTGAGCTAAAAATGTCACCAGTTTGTGCAGAATTCCAGTCAGTAGAACTACACATTTCTGGTTAGCTTCAGTAATATGATTGGCTTCCAAGTAGAAGATGAGTTGGTCAGAGGAGGACTCCTAGAATGATGGTCTCACCACAGCAGATGCTTCAATACAGCATAATACAGCCATTATGCAGAGCAGTCCATAGGATGAAACCTCCTGGCCTGGCCTACCCAGGTAGCCCGGGTCCACTTCTCCTTGGTAGCACTCCACACTGGAAGAATTTCTACTTACTGGAATACCATTCTGTTCACCAGGTTAGTGTATTGCAGGGGTTTCTGTGTGAGATCAGTCAGGCCAACCATATAAGGAAAAGGCTTAACTGAATAGTTTTTCAAGCAAATATCAGGCAGCAACAGGAGATAAACACATTCAGAATAGCCCAACCAATTGGCACTGTTGTGTAACATGTACTTAACACAGTCCATAAGACAGATCATTATGTGAGGAGAAATACAATACCATTTGGTGACTTAGCTGCCTAAAATCTGCATAAATGTAAATTGCGCATCTTACCAATAGTTTCTAGATCATGACAGGATCAAAACAGGCATTCAGTTACCCTGCCAGGGACTTCTCAGCACATACACAAAATTCAAAATCTAGATAGGTGGAGAAATTTAAGGGGAAAAAGTAAACTACTTATTAAATGTAGACAAGTCCAGGGTTAGGTAGCAACTGAGGATTTGAATTAGTTTCTGCAAGCTGCAAGCCTCTACCCATAATTCAGGTTACTGAAGTACCTATGGAAAGTTTCAGACACATCTCTGCACTCAGTTTCCTATTAGTTAATACTTGGTGATTCCTTACTTACCATGTTGGCTGTTTTTATTCCATTTTCAGGTGCCTAAGCGCTCCCCATCTACTCTGTGCTGTGACGCACTAGATTCTGGATTGCACTCTAGGGCCTAGCTACCTAAAAAAGTAGGCACTGCAGCAGACAATTTTTAGAAGCCTAAGTCATTAAATTGATTCTGGCCTTAAGAGTTTATTGATTATCACAATTTTACCTGCAGAGATTATTTCAATTAAATTTTTCACTGCAGTTTGCCCTTGGCTATTCTAGCTACCACCTGCATGCCCCCACCCCCTGGCTAGTAATACTTATATTTAGGTTTCTATTCATCATCTGTAGACTTACTCATGGGAGGGAGTACTGCTGCATATATAGAAAGATGCTGTTATTGAAACTATTGGAATTATTCTAGATTCACTGTGATATAAATGAAGACAGAATCCATACCCAGAGATGAGCTGAATTTGGACTACTGTCTTTGTGAGAAAAATAGAAATGGGAATTGCATGAGACAAATATCTTTTTGCATGCCTAGGTGACAGCTTTATATCCACTGAAGTTACATTTTTGCTACTTATGCACGTCTTGCAGTTCTGATATCCCTACACTGTGGGTGCACAAATCCTTTGCACACACTGAGCATGTACATTAGGCTGTGCACTGGACAAGCTATATGCACATGCTCATTCTGGGCATGTAAGAGTGTATAAGTCTGGAAAGCAACCTAGTCATGAGCCATGGATGTTAGACAGAGGGAGGCCTTTCCATGTTTTAGCCCCAGTATCTGGATAACTAGGGCATTTGCCATGAAGACGGATACTAGGGTTTTCGGCCACCATTGAACCCAGGGGATTGAACCTGTCTCTCTCAGACTTCCCAGCATGCAATACACCAATAGTTCTTGATCGTTTTAGGCTCAAAGCACTCCTCAAAATGCCAGGTCTTAGTTTTCACTTGTATTCTGACTACAAGAAAACAACAAAGCAATTGTTCTGTTGCAAAAAACTCAGAAGGGCCACAACATGGCAGAATGCCTTTTACATTATGAATTCCAATTTGAAATTTCTGGGGTTATTTTGTGAATCATAGAATGAATCATAGAATGCTAGAAAATTAGGGTTGGAAGGGACCTCAGGTCATCTAGTCCAACCCCTTGCTCAAAGCAGGACCATCCCCAAGTAGATCATTCCAGCCAGGGCTTTGTTGAGCCACCTTAAAAACCGCCAAGGATGGAGATTCCACCATCTCTCTAAGTAATCTGTTCCAGTGCCTTACCACCCTCCTAGTGATAAAGTTTTTCCTAATATCCAACTTAGACTCTCTTGCTGAAACTTGAGACCAATGCTCCTTGTTCTGTCATCTGTCACCACTAAGAACAGTCTTATTTCATCACTTTAGAACGACCCTTCAGGTAGTTAAAGGCTGCTTTCAAATCCTGCCACTCAGTCTTCTCTTCTCCAAATGAAATAAAACCAGTTCCTTAAGCTTCTCCTCATAACTCATGTGACTCAGCTCCCAAAACATTTTTGTAGCCCTCTGCTGGACTCTTTCCAACTTGTCCACATCCTTTCTATAGTTGTGGGGGGAGGGGTCCCAAAACTGGACACAGTACTCCAGATGTGGCCTCACCAGTGCAGAATAAAGTAGAATAATTACTTCCCTCTATCTGCTGGAAACACTCTTACTAAAGCAGCTCAGCATGCCATAAGCCTTCATTGCAACAAGGCCACACTACAGATTCATATATATCTTATTGCCTACTATAAACTCCAGGTCCTTTCCTGTACAGCTGCTGCCAAGCCAGTCAGCCCCCAGGCTATAGCAGTGCATGGGATTCTTCCATCCTAAGTGTTGGACTTTGCAGTTGTCCTTTTTGAACCACATGAGATTTCTTTTGGCCCAATCCTCCAATTTGTTGAAGGTCACTATAAATCCTAACCTTATCCTCCAGCTTATTTACTACCCCGCCGCCCCAAGCTTGGTGCCATCTGCAAACTTGCTGAGGGTGTATTCTATCCTAAATTCCAGATTGTTAATGAAGATATTGGACAAACCCAGCCACAGGGCCAACCCCTGGGGCACTCCACTTGATACTGGCTTTCAGCTAGACATTAAGCCATTGATTACTACCTACTGAGCCTGACAATCCAGCCAGCTTTTTATACACCTTACAGTCAATTCATCCAATCCATATTTCCTCAGGTTGCTTTGAAGAATGCTGTAGGAGATGGTATCAAAAGCTTTGCTAAAGTCAAGGTATATTATGTCTACTGCTTTCCCTGCATCTACAGAGGCAGTCACCTCATCATAGAAGACAATCAAGTTAGTCAAGCATGACTTCCCCTTGGTTAATCCATGCTGACTGTTTCTAGTCACCTTCTTCTCCTCCAAGTGCTTAGAAACAGATTATTTAAGGACTTTCTCCATTATTTTTCTGGGGTTTGAGGTGAGGCTGACTGGTCTGTAGTTCCCTGGATCCTCTTTCTTCCCTTTTTTTAAAGATGGGCACTACGTTTGCCCTTTTTCAATCATCCAGGACCTCCCCCAATCACCACAAGTTTTCAAATATAATGGCCAGTAGCTCTGCAATCACATCAGCCAACTTCCTCAGCACCCTTGAATGTATTGCATCCAGCCCCATGCATTTGTACACATCCAGCTATTCTAAATAGTCCCTAACCTGTTCTTTCAGCACTGTTGGCTGCTCACCTTCTCCCCAGACTGTGGTGCCCAGTACAGTAGTCTGGGAGCTGACCTTGCCTGTGAAGACTGAGGTAAAGGTTGCACCCCTAAGAGTGCTAGCAATGCATGGCACCCCATGGCACTTTTGAAAGGATCTCAAGGCTCCCCAGGGTACTGTGGTTGAGAATCATTGAAGTATGCTAATCACTTCATCACAGGTTAGGTATCATACAGTGGCATCTCCAGCACTCCTTTTGAAATTGGCCCCTTTGAAGCCAAGAGAAGGAGACATGTATGTCCAGGGGAAAGAGATCAAGTTGGAGGGTATGTAGCTCAAGTAGATGGCTTGTGCCCTAGATAAGAGCGGCTCCTTTGCTGTAGTCCAGACCCTTGCACCCCAATGGGACAGAAAATTCCCTATTGTATTTCTCTGCATCCATTTTTCCAATGACAGTTAAATGCAAGGGAAAGCATCTCAGCTTCAAAGGAGCACTGGAGATTCAGTATGCAGATAGGTATATGCATAGTCTAGGATAATACCTAGCCCAGAGCGTCCTGGCTGGCGCACTACATAAAATCAGAGATGTGAGAGATGCAGATTGAAGCTTGCTGTGAATGAGGAAGAGTCTAGAACCCAACTGTCCAACTTCCTGCATAGGTACTCCAGCTCTTCAGTTAATAGGACTAAAAACTGCAAGGGCCTTCCTCTGTTTTATCCTAGACTTATGCATGTACCTAGCTGCATATTGCCCAGCCACTTTTTAGTACATTGAGCATGCTCAATCCAAAAGTATTTGCTCATGTATCCACAGAGCGGGGAAAGGGCTAAAAGGCCCATGTCGGTAGCTAAAAACTTACCATTTAGGTGCACAAATAGAAACAAATCTGTCCAGATTTTGAACTGTATAAGAGCATAAGATAGATACTTTACTGAATTATCTGGATTTATTTCGCCTAACAATGCAAAATAGTCTTCTTCATGTAAATGAAAGTAAGAGCAGATTGCATACAGTCATACAGATTGCCTAATTTGGGATCAGGAATATTTTTTTCCTTTAAAAAAAAAGATTTTGTGCAGATTGGTGTCTGGAAATCTCATGCATTAGAGATTTTGCTGGTCAGCTGCAGAAGCCAGGAAGAAAAAGTATTTTACTCTCATGAATGCTAGTGACTTCTAAGGTGTGTAGAGGTGTGTCTTTCTTTGATACATTGGGACATTGGCCACAGCTAAGGTTGGAGATTTTGAGTGATATGTGCTCATGCTCCTACTGGTTCTTAGAAAATTGAGACAGAAAGAGTCTTGCTCTTCTAGTCAGGGTCATACGAATTGGCAAATTGGGTTTCAGAAAGGATTTACCAATCTAATCTGGGGTGGGTGGGGGCTTTCTGGGTAGCACAGGAGCATAGCCATCGTCCTCCAATCCTCTTATCATATATTTATCACTGTCATTGTAGTGCTGCAGCATAATCAATGTCCCCATCTCTCCTACTTTTACTTGTGGCTTGGTTTAGGATGATCTTGGCTATTTCTGGTTGTGTGACTTGTAGTTGTGAGGATTTAAACTTGCAATTTTGGGAAACCCTTTGGAATAAAGATGCCTGTAAATGTACTCAGGAGGGCTTTTCCTATGTTTCTATTTACAAATACAATGTTCTTGCACTTTAATGTAAAACTACTTTATCTTTTCTTTTGGCCTATAGGTAGGAAAACCATTGCACTAGCATGGAACAGAGGTGGTTACATATTTTATAATGCCATGCCAAAGTGTTTATTTATGAAACTTGTTAGATCATCCTCTATAAAATTAAGATTACCTTACATATATATGTATGTATATATGACACGCACACACATATATATAATATGCATACACACACACACATATATATACATATTAGCCAATTGCCTGTCAAGAATGATGGATGGGAGGGGCTGGCAGGGATGGAGCGCCACCACCCACCACCCTGAGCTACTGCTGCCTCCCAGAAACAGGGGGGAGGGGAGGAAGCTTGCATGTGGCAGCTGCTGCCACCACCCACTGTCTGGCGCTGCTGCTGCTCTGCATCCAGCTGCACACAACCTGCCCCCCAACTCTGTGTCTGGCCCCACATGCCCTCCCACACCCCACTGTTCCACGTCTAACACATAATTGGAGGCCTGCTCCCACCATGGGAGCTGGGCTGTGGGGGTGGGGGGCCCTCCTGGTGCTGGTGGGGGAGGCTGGGGGGACCGTGCTGGGCTGGAGGTGGTGGGAGCACATGCATGCCTCTTCTCCATGCTCCCTGCCCACCACCCTGCTATGGCCAAACATACACACACACACACACACACACACACACACACACAGGAACACACACACAGGCATGCACACAGATGGGTGTGCACTCTACTCTCACTCACTCTCTGCACGCGGACAGACACAAATATACTCTCCCTGGGATGGACACAGACACATGCACACACACACACAGATGGGCACACATTCTATTCACTCACTCTCTGCACATGGACACACAGACAAACACACTCTCTCTCCTGCCATGAACACAGATGCATGCACATGCATGCATGCATGCATGCATGTATGCACACACAGATAAGCGCGCACACACAGACACACATACGCAAACATGCAGACAGATGCTCACTCTTCTCATTCACTCCACAAATGGACACACAGAGACAAACACACTCTCCCTCCTGCCTTGAACAGAGACACGCATGCATGCACTGACACATGCACACAGACACACGCACGCACAAACAGATGGGTGTGCACTTTACCCACTCACTCTCTGCATATGGACACACTCTGCCTGCTATGAACACAGACACATGCACACACACTCATGCATGTACAGACACTGACACGCACATGCACACACAGACACATGCACACACACACAGAGGCCAGCGCACACTCTACTCACTCTGTGCACATGGACAGACAGACACAAACACACTCTCCCTCCAGCCATGAACCCACATACATGAACGCACACACACACACACACGCACGCACACGCACACACACACACACACATGCACGCACACGCACACACACACATGCACACACACACATACAAACACAGACCGGCCTGCACTCTACCCACACATTCTCTGCACATGGACACACAGATAAAAACACACATGCATGTACACTCATGCATGCACACGCACTGATGCACGCATGCACATACAGACACACAAGGACACACACACATGCACACAAACACATACATGCAGATGGGCATGCCCTCTACTCACTCACTCTCTGCACATGGACACACACACACAAACACACTCTCCCTGCCATGAACACAGACACACGCATGCACACCCAGGGGCATATGCATGCACACACACAGACACACGCATGCACACATGCAGATGGGTGCACACTAGTCACTCACTCTCTGCACATGGACAGACAGACACACAGTCTCCCTCCTGCCATGAACACAGACGCAGACATGCACACACACACATGCATGCACATGCATGCACATACACACACATGCACACACACAGACACACGCATGCACACAGAGGCACACATGTGCACGCATGCAGACAGGTGCACATTCTAGTCACACACTCTCTGCACATGAACATACAGACACAAACAGTCTCCCTCCTGCCATGAATATGTGTCTGTGTGTGCACATGCATGCACACACAGACACACGCATACAAGCATGAACGCTTGTCACTCACTTTGCACATGAACACACAGAGACAAACACAGTCTGCCTGCCATGAAGAGTCTCCCACCCTCACCCCAATGGCCCTCACTCCTGACCTGCAGCCACCCACCTCGTCCCTGCTGGCTCCCCTCACTCCTGACCCACAGTCCCCTGGAGCTGCCAGTACCCCCCACACTCCCAACCCACAGCCCCCCACCCCACATGGTGCCCCACACTCCCAAGCCACATGCTCCCCAGCCTGGCAGCTGCCCCTCACTCCCAACCCACTGACCCCAGCCCTGCCAGTGCCCCTCTCTCCCCAAACTACAGTACCCTGCTCCCCTGTATCCTGATGGTTCCCCTCACTCCTGACCCACAACCATACATAACCACAAACACATAATTGGAGGCCCGCTCCTGGTTCTGCCAGTGTCCCCCCACCCCCAACCCACAGTCCCCCTCTTCCACCCTGATGCCCCTCACTCCCAACCTGCAGCCCCTTGCCCCACCAGCCCTGCTGAATGGCCCCAGCTGTGCTCATCCTGCCCAGGCTGGAGCGTGGTGACTCTGATTCATGCAGGGGGCAGAACGTGTGCAGCCCCAGCACAGGCTGGAGGGAAGAGGAGGGGAGGCTTGTGGCATCCCACCCTGGGAGTTCCCGCTGCTTCCCCGCCCCTTTCCCCTGCTAGAGAACAGGCAACCCTCCTCTACCCGCTGCCCTGTTGCAGCTGCAGGCCCCGCTCCCTCTGCCCTGCCCAAATGTCTGGGATTTTGCTTTGCTCCAGGGGTGCGAGCATGGGGAGGTAATCGGAGCCAGCAGGGAACACCGCATGGATCTGTGCACCTCTGCAGCTGCAGGCAACTCCATGTATGCTCTCTGCTGCCTCTGATCGCACTCCCCCCACCACTCATCCCTGGAGCAAAGGGAAATCCTAGAGAACCCACCTGGACAGAGAGCACAGGGCTTAAAAAGAACGGGGACATGCCCGGGGAAACCCAGACATATGCTAACCCTATCTTGGTGGCACATGAACACTTAAGCAAACGCGTTATGGACAAACAGACAGATTAAGCCCTTTATTATTTTAGAATGCATATGTATGTGTGTTTAACACTTTTAAGACAGGACATTTTTAACATTTTTTAAAAGTCTTTTAAGTAAAAAATATTAATGGTTTTATTTTTCTCTTATGTTTTTATTATTTTTATAGATACACACACAACATGTGTGTGTATGCATGCATAAATTTATTTAGACTAATACAATCATTTATTGTAAATGTGTTGTAGGCATCTGATATTTCTTTCTTATTTAAGACATAATTGCTTACTGGACATCTTACACTACTTTGTTGGAATGTAAAGCCGTGTATACATGAACAATAATTTTAAACTCCTTTTGACAACTAAACATGGCTACAGGAGCATATCAAGCTACAATCAAGAGAACTGCATTGCCTCCCTGTCTCCTTTTGTTACTGTGACACATTCTGTCCCTCTGGCTTTTTCAGCTTTCTCCTAAGTTAATGGGTTCTCAGCTCTGAGATACCTGATATCTTGTCTTGCCATTAATCACTCTGAAGTTAACAGCTAGTACACCTTTCAGCACTCTCTTGACTTTAAGTCTGTCCACATAGTAATGAATCAAAGTCATGAAAATATAGGATAGTGACTTTTGAAAGCAAAACCTTTTTTTCCCCTTATCAGTCAGTCTTTTCACTTTTAAAGAATTATTTTAGTATACGATACATTATTTCACAAGAATGACAATCTGATTAGAAGTTAACCTATTAATAAAGCTAATTGGACATACAATTAAAGATACTGGCAATTTTTCTAAGTAAAGATTTGAATTAGACCAATTCATTTCATTATTACTGGAAATGTTATGTGTTGAACAACTATTGCAATACATAATTTAAAAATGTAGCTGAGTCAGACTTTAATGAATATAGCTAAATGCTGTTTAAAGTAGCGTGAAATGCTATACTGTCTTGATTTCGTATTTTCATGGTGCTGAGGGATTTTGATAAATTATTTCCTAGTGTATTAAAGATTATACATTTCACTCATTTATTGTTTTTCATCTCAGTAGATCTAAATAGAAGTAGACTTTTTGGTGAATTTGTAACCTGACACACAGCCTCCATGTCCTGGGTTCTAAAGAAGGCATCCTGGACCTAGATGAACCAATCTGCAAAGGGAGAGTATCATAGAATCTCAGAAGTAGGGTCGGAAGGGACCTTGTAGATCTTCAAGTCCGACCCCCTGCCCGGGCAGGAGGAAAACTGGGCTCAATTGACCCCAGCCAGGTAGGCATCAAGCTGCTTCTTAAAGACCCCCAGGGTAGGAGCCAGCACCACTTCCCTTGGAAGTTGGTTCCAGATCCTAGCCGCCCTAACTGTGAAGTAGTTCCTATGGATGTCTAATCTAAACCTACTCTCGAACAACTTGTGGCCGTTATTCCTTGTTATCCCGGGGGGCGCTAGGGGAAACAAGGTCTCCCCCAAACCCTTCTGGTTCGCCCTAGTGAGTATATAGATGGTCACCAGGTTCCTCCTCAGCCTTCTCTTGTGAAGGCTGAACAGGGTCAGGTCCCTTAGCCTCTCATTGTAGGGTCTGCCCTGCTGTCCCCAGATCATGCGGGTGGCCCTCCTCTGGACCCTCTCAATGTTGTCCACATCCCTCTTGAAGTGGGGTGCCCAGAACTGGACACAGTACTCCAGCTGTGGCCTGACCAGTGTCACATAGAGGGGGAGGATCACCTCCTTGGACCTACTTGAGCTGCACCTGTGGATGCACGATAAGGTCTGGTTAGCCCTGCCGACCGTGACCTCGCATTGTCGACCCATGTTCATCTTGGAGTCAATGATGACTCCAAGACCCCTTTCTGCCTCTGTGCTCTCAAGAAGGGAGTTTCCCATCTTATAAGTGTGCTGCTGGTTACTACTGCTCAAGTGTAGCACCCTGCACTTGTCCGTATTGAAACGCATCCTATTTTTGTTAGCCCACCCCTGCAACCTATCCAGGTCTTTCTGCAGTCTTTCCCTCCCTACTAACGTGCCCACCTCACCCCAAATTTTGGTATCATCAGCAAATTTGAACAGGTTGCTTTTCACCCCGTCGTCCAAATTGCTGATAAAGAAATTGAACAGTGCGGGCCCAAGGACTGAGCCCTGGGGGACTCCGCTACCCACTTCTCCCCAGGTCGAATATGACCTGTCCACTCAGTAGGGTCTGAGGATTAGCAACAATGGCTAATTTTTTTCCATAACCCAATATAATTCTAGTAATTGTGATTTGTAGGTTTCCTGACTTTTACTTTTATTTATATTTAAGAAATCAGACTCCATGGGCTCCACTTGCCATGACTGTATGGTTAAATTTTGGTTTTATTTTTTTATTGTGTGTGATGGAAGTAGAGGAGGCTTGGGCCAGTCCATCAATAACAGTTAATAACAGATATCTCTAATATCTAAAAGCTACTGTCATAGTGATCACAACCATTCAGATTAACATCACTCTGTCTTAACGTATTCCTATAAGTCAAACCCACAATTTTTTGAGCAAGCTTTGGAATTTGGGAAAGACAAGAAACTGAGTAAATTTCCATGCTCTTATGAAAAGTGTTGATAAAATTGAAACACTGAGTCAAATTGACTACTGACCTTAATGGCTCCAAATTTGTTTCCATGTGCACTTCAAGATGTTGTTTTGGATATGTATCTCTCTAAACAAGTTGACCCTTCTGGGCAAGGTTGCCAATCTAAGACTTTTTTTTTTTACTGACAATCTGCACATTTTTTTTTTAATCACAACCAAACCCGTGACTGACATGTTTCTAATGACATGTTTTACATCAACAGAAGCCAACCTTTTTAGCAGGCATGCCACAAATTAGTTCCCCACCTTTTCTGAGATCCATTCCATATCCCTTCTCCTGCCTGATCTTCTTGTCTGCTTTCTGTTTCATGCCCTATCTGCTGCTGTACTGCCTGCCTTCTCCCTGATCTCCCTTGTGCCACACACAGGCTGCCAAAGCCACTTGCAGCACTCATGAGACAGGTTGGCAACCCCTATTTTACAAACTGTAAATGTAAACCTTCTGCCAAGGCCCTGGACCAGGGCCAGATTCAAATTTAGAGCTCAACACCAACCAAAGTAAAAACATTTGGTTGTCAATAAAAAGTCTGCAGATTACCTGTAAAAAATGCTCTTGGATTGGCAACCATGGTTGACCAACCTGGTTGCCTTCTATAATGTGGTGACTGCCTCAGTAGATTCAGAAGACCAATGGATATGGTATAGCTTGATTTTAGCAAGACTTTTGATATGGTCTCCCACAACGTTCTTGCAGGCAAGCTAAGGAAGTACAGGCTGGATGAATGGACTGTAAGGTGGATAGAAAACTGGCTGGAGCATCAGGGTAAGAGAGTAATAATCAATGGCTTGATATCTAGTTGGCAGTCAGTATCAAGTGGAGTACCCCAGGGATTGGTCCTGGGGCTGGTTTTGTTCAATGTCTTCATTAACAACCTGGAAGATGGCATAGAGCGCACCCTCAGCAAGTTAGCAGATGACACCAAGTTGTGGGGAATACTAGATATGCTGGAGGGTAGAGCTAGAATTCAGAGTGACCTAGACAAATTGGAGGATTGGGCTAAAATAAATCTCTTGAGGTTCAACATGGACAGATGCAAAGTCCTGCACTTAGGACAGAATAATCCCATGCACTGCTACAGCCTGGGGGCTGACTGGCTAGGCAGCAGCTCTGCAGAGAAGGACCTGAGAGTTATAGTGGACAATAAGCTGAGTATGAGCCAACAGTGTGCCCTTGTTGCAAAGAAGGCAAACAGCATATTGGGCTGCATCGGTAGAATTGTTGCCAGCAAATTAAGGGAAATAATTATTCAACTCTATTTTGTACTGGTGAGGCCACATCTGGAGTACTGCATCCAGTTTTCAGCCCCCCACTACAGAAAGGACATGGACAAATTGGAGAGAGTTTAGTGGAGGGAAACAAAAATGGTGGGGGGCCTGGGGAGCATGACTTATAAGGAAAGACTGAGGGAACTGGTTTTATTTAGTCTAAAGAAGAGGAAACTGAGAGGGGTTTTAATAGCAGCCTTTAACTACCTGAGGGGTGGTTCCAAAGAGGATGGAGCTAGGCTGTTCTCAGTGGTGGCAGATGGCAGAACAAAGAGCAATGGCATCAAGCTGCAGAAAGGGAAGTTGGAAATTTAGGTTAGATATTAGGAAAATTTTCCTCACTAGGAGGGTAGTAAAACACTGGAACAGGTTACCCAGAGAGGTGGTGGAAACTTCATCTTTTGAGGTTTTTAAGACCTGGCTAGATAAAGCTTTGGTTGGGATGATCTAGTTGGGGATGGTCCTGGTTTGAGCAGGGGGTCGGGCTAGATGACCTGAAGTACCTCCTAACTTAATATTCTATGATTCTATGCACTGAACACTTGGTGCAAGTCTCAACAAAATTACAAACTACTGTTTAAAAACTTACAGCTTTAAAACCGTGTTCACTCTATAACATCCCTTAGAAATCCTGTGAGGAAGGCAGGCAAACCACCAAATATTGTCTTTCCCAAAAGGGAAAAAAATATTTTCTGATCCCCAAATCTGGTAATATGAAAGACTTGCAGCATAGTACCATTCAGACTCACACTGTACCTCTGTTTCAAAGTAAAGGGGAAGGTCAAGCAGTCATACTAGTATGACTAGGGCATCCTTTAACGGAGCTTCACAAACAAGAAAACCTTAGTAAACTTTCCTTTTCCATCCCATAAGTAGGCAGTCTTTCATGCATTCTCGATAGAGTAGGAAGGGGAAAAATCTAAGGATAGCCAAGCCTGTTCCTCCATTTTTCTACCTCTTGGAAGCACAATTGTTGACTGTCTCCATTGGCACTCTGTTCAAACATCTTTCTCCCAATAAAATTGGCAAGGCAGGGGCCAAATTTCCATGAGGGACTTACACCTGTTGAACATTTCCCTTTAAACCCCATTAATAAATTCTACTTTAACTAACAGTTGTGAATAGAATGCTTTCTAAAGTTAAATTCATAGCATTTTGCCTTCACAACATATCCTTTAGAATATACTGGTTGTGTCTACAAGATGCTTTACTACACAGTAGCATAGTTTACTGTGCAGTAAATGATGCTACTTGTGACTAAATTTTGTACCTGTAGTGGAGCGGGTGCTGGGAGCTCCCTGCTGCCAGGGAAGGGGGACATTGGCTCCACTCGGGCTATGGTGGCTGAGCCCACCATGGCAGCAGGCAGCTCCTCCCAGGACAAATTTGTTTCTTCAAAATGATGCAACTAGTATCAAAAATTTTGGACAGGTAAGATTTCAAAGTCAAAGGAAATCCTAATAAAATGTAAAGCAATTGTATATGAATAAAATATTTTGATGTTTTAATTTAAAGATGTTTAGAGCTAAGTCATATTAAAGCTAAATTATCATTGTTCATTTTGTAGCCCTTTTCATCTGCAAGTATGGGTCTTGTTACACCTTACACTATGAGCAGCACAAATGTAGATCAGTCTTAGTGCTAGCTTGGGGTTTGGGGCAGTCACAACCTTAGTCTAGAAACCTTCTTTGACTGGCTCCCAGCTGCACAGCTGTTACTGGGGGATAAGAACCTCACAGGGCTCACTCCACAATCGGGGAGTGGGGGCTGGGAGCTCCCTGCTGCCAAGGCAGAGGGACATTGTCCCCCAGGCTTTGGTGGCAGAGGGCACCCTTGCACCAGGCAGCTCCCATAGCCAGGGAGCAATCTCCCACCCCCTGCTGCCCAGGTCACTGGGAGCCCATTTGTTCCTAGTTGGCCATCTACATGTGCCATACTGTGCAGTAATTATCCCCAAGAAAATGTGCTACTTGTATTTTTAGGTAGCAAATTTACTTATGATTAAAGCAAAATACTGTGCAATAAGTATCTGCATGTGTAGACAGTATCGCTAACTGAGCAATAATTTGCTGTAGTCTCTAGTAAAGCATCTCATGTAGACACACCCGGTGAGTTCCAATTAAGAACCAAAGCTTGAAAATACATTGTACTAAATCCCATTACACATGAACACAACATTCAGCACAGATTTAGGACAAAGATAAATATTTCAGTTTTATAAGAGAGTAAGTTACAATATTCTAAAATCTGTAGTAATTCATTTCAAAGAGATAATCATATTTTCCTGTTACTGAAGCCTATTTACCAAAGTCATTCTCTGACAATTCTTAAACAAAGGAATGTATAGATATCATATTTTCTCACATGCAACATACACTTTTTTCCTCCAGAAAACACCAGCAAGGAAATGGAGGGCACTGTACGTATGGGAAATATGGGTAGAACACTTTTTGCCTCTTATGGGTAAAAGTGAAAGAAAAATCTGCACATGACTCACAGGGAGCAAAATAATGAGCAGCGTCTGCCATTGCTGCTGTTCAGTTATTTTCTGCAAGGAAAAATATTTTATTTCATTCTGTCTTTCAAAAACAAATGTGCATTATATTCTGGGGCATATCATATGTTCATATGTTTTCATATGAAAATATAGTATCAATTAAGTTTGGAAATGGTGGGGAATATCTTGACTTGAATCACTTATGTCAGTAATAATATTCTGTGAGTGAAGGAAATAATTAATACTTGAAGCATGATTTAAACCACACAAGAACAGTCACATGGTCCTGTAAAATTCTCCAACTGATTTAACAGACAATCCTCATCTGTGAAGCAGAAACCTGTAGAATGCTAATGAAGCAGGAGGAACAAGAAAGTCATGAAGTCATTTCAGACTGTTCAAAGCAGTGCACATAATAGGGAACTGTCTTAAGTATGAACTCAGCAGAAGAATGGAAAGCTGCCAGGAGCTAACCAGGTAGACCATGTAGGTGGGACATGTATCCAGAGTTCTGCTTTCTCTGTAAGTAGTGGTATTTGTAAGCTTTCTCAGCAGTAGCACAAACTGCACCTGTAGTAAAGGGATAGCATACTCTAATCCTGAGTGTCACTGAAATATTTTGAATCCCAGAACTATTTAATCATTTCGGACATTTTTCCTATCTCTGACTCTGCAGACAGAACAATACCCATTACTCTGTTTTGTTCACCTCCAAAGAGAACCTCCTTTCCGTTGTCAGCATAATACAGACTTCTGTGTAGCACAGGAGTCCCTTACTCTCCCTCATGTAACACTTTGAATGTTCCAGTAAATGCACTTGGCTGATTAAGAAAACAAACAAAAAAACCCCAAAACAAAACAAGTTAGTCATTTCCCCCAATGTTAACTCATATTTGTCGTGATTTTTTGGAGCACTCTATCATTTCCATGATTTGTAGCAGGGATTTCAAATCTGATAGCCATTTCAAGTACCTGGATTATTTGGAAAAGAAAATAGAGGACAAGAAAATTGCCAGTTGCATTTCCACAGCAGACATTATGAGAAGTTTGCCCTATCATCTCTGAACATTCCCTATGCACTGAGAATACTCCCCCCACAAATCCTCCTGAACAAGACACACACAGAAAAACAACGTATGCACAAAATGGATACTTTTCTTTATCAAAGACCACTGACAGTAAATGATTTATTTCAGAATTACAGCTTCTCTTGTACATTTAAGCCTAGCTCTGCTGAAACACAGGTCAAAGGGTAACCATGTTTTCAGGAAACATTACACAGAATCGTATTTATGGTAACATATTAAACTGTGATTTTTTATTAATGCCATCCAACCATTGTACCCAGAAATATTTCATGAACCTGTCTAGCATGTGAATTCACACACACACACACACACACACCCCTATTGGAATATTCTTCAATAATTTTTACACTGACACTATAGGTACTTAAGCTGCCAGGATTTCCCTATCCCTTACTGTACAGACCCTCCTTACTTCATATGCACACAGAACATATTGTCAAGAAGTAGTCATGAAGGAGTAAAGAAGTAATCATAATTATATTCACCTTCTTTTTTAGGTCACATAGTTGATAGTTTTCTCCTTTTTCCTTCTCTAATGTTCCTTAAAAATTTTCTAATTATTCCATGGCCTAAAATGCATGTCACTTGACTTTTACAGCTGTATAAATGGAGCTCGAATGAAAACTGCTGTGTTTCTCATTCCATGTCCAAAGGCTGTCACATTGTCAGCAAAAGGAAAGTATAAGTTTTTCTGGTTAGCAGCAGTCCTCTTAGTCAATGATTGATTTGCTCTTCTCAGGTCTGTTCTTGTCAGAAAGGAAATCTTTGCCTGTAGACAAACTGATAGAACTACAGTTCTACCAGTGAATAAAACAATCAGAGCCTTAGATTTTCATAGGGATCCCATTCACATAAAGCAATAAATCTTTTAGTAAGAATCCTAGCTCAGTCAGATCAAAGGGCCATACTGAGTTTTGCATTTATTGTTTTCTTCATAAAACTAGAAAACTATCTTAAATCAACTAGTGAAAAGACATTCATAAGATCTGTAAGGTTACAAAGGTTTCTACAGCAGATGTGACATCTTGCCAAAATCATATCCATATACTCCTGACTTCTGTCATATAGCAAAATCTGTTTGGAAAATCCACCAATCTATCTATCTATCTATCTATCTATCTATCTATCTATCTATCTCAGCAGTTCATTTCCCAACTGTGATTTGGTCATTTCTTTAGCTGAAGGTGTCTGTTTTTTTTTTAAACATTGACATAAAGCAATTAGAACTTTTGCCAAATCAGCTTACGTTTCATCAGTGACCAAAATGAATGGGAATTTTAAAAGCTTTTTTCTATAAAACTCTTTGTTCTGTGTGTGCATTTGTCTGTGTGGGTTTCTTGGCACTGTATTATCCTGGCTCTCCCTTCTTTTCTACCCCTATGCTTAGCTTCAAATAATCAACAACAAAAAAAAGGTAGAACATGCTTGGTGCGTCTACATGTGCATTAAGGATCTTTTCCTAATTCAGATTAAATTTAGTACCTCCAGTGTGAGGCACTAAACAAGTGCACAATAGGCTGCCTTAATCCAGAGTGACGAATGTGCATGGTTTTTAAGTGATGCTTAATGCACAGTAGCCTATTTTACTGCATACTAGTGTAATCACACTTTCTTTTACACAACACTTTAATGTGCAGTAAAATAGGATACAGCACATTAAAAGCACATGTGTAGACAAGCCCACTGTGAATAGTCATCCTTTAAGGGTTAAACCCTCTTTGATGTGCATAACTGTAGCTTGCCACCAGAGGGCTGGTGAATAGTGGTGGGGTTAGGGGCTGCCAAATCTGCCCCATAGCTGCTCAACTCCTCAGCTCCCCTGTGGCTTCCCACTCACCTGCAGCGCTCCTGTGCATCCCCCCGGGCTCCCTCATGGTTCCCTGCTGACTAGTGGCTCTCCTGCAGCTTGCCAGCAACTTCCCACTTACCCATCTCTCTGTACAGCTCTCTCGCAGCTCCCAAGTGGTTTCCTGCTCACCCCTTCTCCCCATGGCTCCTCACTCACCTGAGGCTGCCCTCAACTGATACCTCAGCTCTCTATGAGCCTGGGGCAGTAGAGGTCTGGAAAACAGATTGTCCATGTGAGGGATGCTGGAAGCAGTGCATCCTAGTATTTTGGAGGACTGCCAATTGTTCCTATTGCCCCAGTGGAGCAAACGGATGTTACTGGAACATGATCTGCTTAACACAAGCTGGAGATAATCCTCACTTGAATAGGAGTAACTTGGAGATACTTAAAAGGCACTTAGTCTTTCTAAGTGCCTTAGAATGCTAATTCTATGGGAATGCTAATGTCTAACAAGTCCCTTTTACTTTCTTGTTAGTTTGTATACCCAGTCTAAGCTTGTACATAGTTGGCTATGTGTCCAGGAATATAAATCTATTGGGTATAAGTGGCATTTTTGCCACATGGATGTCCAAATCTAGACATTTAAACAATTATGAAAGAATATAGTGTTACCCCCAATGAGCATTTATGTGCTTCTAATCATAACATATGAAGTCCCAATGGTGCATCCAGCCCAGTATTCTGCATGACAGTGGCAGAAATATATGTTATAAAGGGAGAGCACTGACCCAGATATCTCTAGAGTGATCTATCCCTTATTCAATTCTCCCCCTGGCATCCACCATTTATCAGGTTAGAGATGTCAGTGGAAACATTTCCAACTATTCTGTTCAATAGCCATTCATAGACTTATCATCCATTAAATGGCCTAATCCCTTTTTGAACCTGGCTATGTTATCTGCTTCCATGACCTCCTGTGGCAACAAATTCGACAAGTTAAATATGCATTGGGTAAAAAAGTGCTTTCTCTTGTTAATTTTAAACCTGTCACCTTCTAATTTCAGTGTATGCCTCCTAGTTTTACTATTCTAGGACTTAGTTAACAACAGTTCCCTGTTTGCTTGGTCCATACACTTCATGATTTTATAAATTTCTATCATATCCCTCCTCAGACTTCTCCTTTACAAACTGAAGAGTCCTAGCCTTTTTAGTTTCTCTTGAGATGGCAACTACTCTATGCCCCTGATCATTTTGGTTGCCCTTTTCTGTAGCTTTTGTAATCCTACTACATCCTTGCTGAGATGTGAGGACCAGAACTGCACACAGTATTCAAGATGTGGACACATCATGAATTTGCATAGGGTATAATGATGTTCTCTGTATTGTTTTCAATTCCATTCTTAATGATGCCCAATATTTTACTGACTTTTTTGATTGCCACTGCACACTGAGCTGATTTTTATAGAGAACTATTTACAATGACTCTAAGGGATCTTTTCTGAATCGTAACAGCTAGTTTGGACCCCAGCACTGTGTATGTATAGTTGAGATTATTTTTCCCCTGGTGCATTACCTTAAATTGTTGACACTGAAGTTCCTCTGCCATTCTCTTGCCCCAGTACCATGGAAAGGAAGTTTGGCACCCAGAGCAAAATCTGCAGCAGCATCCCGCCCTTGACCACAAATCTCGAGGCACAGGCATGCAGTGGTAGGAGCTGCCCCTCCCCCACCACCCTGGTCCCTGCACCCTGCAAATGAGCTGCTCACAGCTCCATCCCATGCCCCACCCCACCCTGGCTGGGCAATGCCTGTTGGTGCCCCTCCACTTCAGTGCCCAGGGCAGTCACCCTGCTTGCCCCACCTTCCCCTCCTTGCTACTGTACTGTCTTGCTCACTCACTTAGTGTGGTGAGATCTTTCAACAGCTCTTCTCCATCAGCTTGGGATTTTAGAAAGTTCAAATATATTGTATGCCAACTGGATGCCTCTTGCCCATTTGCTTGTTGACACCCGCAAAGAACTCCAGCAGTTTGGTGAGGCAGGATTTCTCTTTACAAAAGTCATTCTGACTCTTCCTCAGAAGATAATATTTGGCCACATGCCTGCTGATCTTGGGGGTTTTTTTAAGAGTTCCTACCAACTTGCCAGGGATGGAAATGAGACTCACTGGGTGCATCTACACAAGCATTAATGTACCTTTTCTAATGCACATTAAATTTAGTACTTCCAGTGTGAGGGTGCATCAACACACGTGTTTTAATGTGCATTAATCTATTTTAATGTACATTAAAGTGTCAGTGAAAAAACATGTTATTTAGTTAATGCACATTAAAATAGGCTAAAGCACATTAAGCATCACTTAAAAATGGTGTTATTTAGTTAATGTACATTAAGACAGGCTAATATGCACTTTCCTAGTACATCACAATGGAGGTACTAGATTTAATGCACATTAACTAGAGCATATTAATGCATGTGTAGATGCACTATCTAGGGATACCAAATTAATGCACATGAGGCTGAACCAACTGGTCTGTAGATCCCAGGATCATCTCTGGAGCTCTTTTTGAAGATGAAGCAGGCCACCTGCCAGCAAGAGCACAGAGAGTGAGCCAATTTGGCTGTTTCTTATCACAAGTTGACATTTGGTCATGTGCTGCAGCTACTGCCTGAACAGGGTCTCAGCATCTTAATCCTTAGGTTAAGATTCTGATGCTGTATCAACTGGCTCGACTCAATATTTTTTTTTAAGTAAATAAATAAATAAACTTTCCAGGCTCCTCCAAAACACCATACTCAACTGCCATGCAATATACCCAACATTAATCAAATATACATTTGTAGCTATCAGTTCAACTCCAATCTTTCGAATATATTTAACTCAGTAATATGTAGTGATTTAATTTAGATTCATAGAGATAAAATCATGAATCCATAATTCCATTTTTTCTGATTCTCATATCATTTTGATTCATTATGAATATTGTAGCCTTTAGATCGAATCTCCAATATATAGTCGTAATTGTTCTGCCTTAAGCTATATGCATGAAGTGACCAAGTTATGATTTCTGAAAGCAAGGGAAAACTGTATTATGACTGCTTTTATTTCAAGACAGCCTTGCAAAAATGTCATGGGTTTTTTTTTATTTTGAGCACAAAAATCTTCCTGCCTAGTCTTTACTATATGAGGATGATAAAAAAACCCCCATGAAAATGTAATGCACACGTTCAAAGAATGTGTTCAGCATAAACAATAGAATAAGATGCTGAAAATGTTATAAGATGCTTTTATAAGATGCTCAAAATTTTCACTTTATCTTGACTTTCCTAATTCCTGCAGGACTTATCAGTTTGAATCATAAGACCAGGAATCAGAAAGTCACTTGTAGTTTTGTTGCTGGCTTCCTTTGACATATAATATTGTACAAATCTCTTCAGTTGATAGTTTTTGGTGCGATTTGGATGCATATTATTAAGTAAAATAAAGGAAATGTTTAAAGAATATCACATTTAAAGAAGTGTTTCAGTGAATGTTAATTTGTTTTAATTTCAGTTGAATGTATTTTCAAGAAATTAAATGTATTTTCTTCTAATTTTTTGCTACTTAAGTGTTACAGTATAGACTGAGAAATTCATGATAAAAACAAAGCAGGGTATTCTGTTTTCACTGCACAGGCTGACACAAATATTAAAAAGTAAACAGTTTAAATAATGTTTAGATTCATTTTCATTAAAGCTGTTTAGAGTCTTGCTGAGGAGAGGCACCATCATACAGGACTGAATGTTAGAAATATTACCATTGCCTTTGAGTTAGTATGTTTTTCTGTTTTCCTGTTGTGAGTGAGAAATATTTCTTGAAACAAGCTATACTTACTGCATGCTATAACAATGAAAAATCAAAACGATGTTTAAATGTATTCTAGTGTGCCAGGCTTTATTCGCTATGTAAGTTCTAAGAATTGCAGCTTGCAGAATAACATCCAGAAAGCAGTGATTCAATAGTTGAGCCAGGGTTAGGGAGAGAAAATACTAAATGAAGCTTCCATATAATTAAGGAACAGTGGGTGTGTCCATATGTGTTATTAATTTGAAGTAGGCTTATTGCACAGTAAAAGTACTGTGCAGTAAACCTATCCAGGAGCACTCTACAAATGTGCTCTCTCGGGAACAGATTTGCCCCCAGGTGGAGCAGTCCAGTACAGGGCTGATCCCACCCTGTTCTGTCCCCCTGCAGCACCCAGGGTGAACTCCAGGCTCCCCCTGGGTGCTATCCCAGGGGCTGGCAGGGAGCACAGGGCCTGTCTTCATGTGCTTGTTGCACCTTGGTGAAAAGCTGGGTGGGGTGGTCAGTCTTACTTGCCTTGCCCCAGGGATTCAAAGACTGGTCCTGTCTGCTTGGCCCCAGATGCTCCTGCTACTGTGGCATGGTGCCTCTGGACCCTGCTACCGCTTCCATACTAGGGGTTTGCTGCTGCCATGATGCAGACTTCCTTGGGAGCCAACATTCCAGCAATGCCTCTAAGTTGGGGTCTGTAGTATATGTAGATCTCTATTTATGTCTATGTATAGTACTGATTTGGATTAATTCTATCAGAAAGCAACAGTCCCACTATGCTGACTTGACTGACACCTTAATTTATTGATCAAATATTCTTCCCCTGAAATATCATTTCCAGAAATCAAGGGTAAAAAAGGCAAAATTAAAGCACAAGTAGGACAAGCCTTGAGTTATGGCACTGGGTTTTCAAAAGGTCAAAGAGCTCACTTAATTAATTAACATGTCATTTTGTTTTTGTTTACTCTGAAACTCAGGCAGTTATTTCATAGAATAGGCAGCTATAATTAAAGCACTTGTGAACATTTGTTGGTTTTATAGTGTCATCGCAGTTTTGCTTCACCCTTACATATTCTCCTTTTTTATTTTGTTCAAAATACTTTTTCTACCTCCAAATATCAAGTTCAGGATAATTACTAAGTTTTAACATGTAGAAAGCTTGAATAGCTCTCTTTGATATCTAGTGTATTGATAATATTATAGTGCTGTAAAGGAAAAAACTCTTTTAAAATAATGGTAGTGACAAAAATATAAATAGCCTCCTTCGGAAAAATTTCCAGTATATGGGCATAGAAACAGTTATAAAAAGTTATAGCTGAGATTCTCACACAATTATTTGACTCTAGGAGCTGGTTCACTGAAAAAATGGAACATCAAAGATTAAGATACACCCTTAACATTACAAGATTTGGCAACATTGCTATTTGTTGTACCAGCATTTTACCATGAAATATCAAATAGACATCACTGTAGGAAGTAGAATAATACAATTTGATGCACTAACAGTTTCCATATATTCAGGTATGGTATCTGTATGTTAAGCAAGAGTAGAATTTCTTGGTACATGATAATTAGATCTATATGAAATGTGGCAGGTTTGCACAGAGGCATCCATCCCCTTTTAGCTGCATCTATATATCCCCAAAACTCATAAAATTTATAGGCCCATTATGTCAGCCTCCACTGCCTACTCCTTAGGTTTTCCAATAAGCAATTTCATAATTTCTCCCCAGCTCTATAAGAATATCTGCAAAGCTGCCTCATTATCCTCCAAATCTTGCATTAGAACACCTTTGCTCTGATGTGTACTGATAACTTCACAGTAGTTAGGCTGCTGATGTGCTGAGATTACTGCCTATCAAGCTAATACCAATGCTTTCCATACATTGTGTTATACTGAAGGCAAAAAAAAATCTATGTGTAAGGGACCCTGTTTTATTCTATGTTCATACAGCACCTGTCATAATGGGGATCTGGTCCATGGTGTTGCTCATAATGTCATGGTTGTAGTAATAGCAATGATAATAAGGTTTCACTGGTGGCTATAAGCCAACACTCATGAGGATGATAGAAACAGAGGTTTTGAAGGAGGTGCAATGAATATCCACTCAATGCATCTTCCCTACCTCATTTATTGGGTGGAGTAAAGCATAGGAGCATATGGGCAAAGCCTATTTACTCAGTGGTGTGAAGGAGTACTGTTATTGTGATACAGACACATTCCAGGTTAATTAAGTTTGGGTTCTAGCTATACCTGAAAGCACCTTAATCTTCATAGTGCTACCATAGTCCACAAACTAGGTGTTTATCTACTGATGTCACTTAGTGGGTTTGATTCAGTAGCTATGCTTCAAGCACACCTAACAGGTTAAGTTCCACACATGGCTTGGGTGAAGGAATAGGTCTCCTTTTATCCAACAGCTCAGCAGTTAGAACATTTATTTGCAACAGAAGTGGCTAAGTTCATTTTCTTCCTCTGTCCTAAACCCACATATTCTACAAGACAGACCTAACAACGAAGTTATAAGTCATTTTGAATGCATAGGAAGGGGACATGGAGTGCTCTCACTGTGTCATGTTGGAATTGTTCCACATCACATGGAATGTGTTAATAGTAACTGGGCCAGAGAGAGGGAGAGAGCAATGGTTTTGTAGCTTAGGGAGGGAAGTATTTGGGATCTAAAGAAATTGTGAAACAGTGATGAGAACCCAGGATTGTCCACTCTTATGAGTTCCTGAACTACTAAGCTATGGAACCAAATTAATTCTTGTTCTTTTTCTCTGAACAATACTGCTTTACTTCACAGGGTTGTTCTGAGGTCAAGTATATTACTTGATGTAACCACCCCCCGCAAATAACCCAGGTGTTATAGTGAAGGTTAGTATGTAAACACTCAGAACAGGTAGTTGGGTTAGCCCCACCCACAAGGAATTATGGGGTTTGGCCCAAATCTGAGAGTTCAGTCACAGGCCATAATTCATCCTATTTTGACCCTCCAGAGGTTTTTTGAGAAGTCTATCATACCAATATCAAGTGCTAAAGAGAGTAACTTAAAATTTTAATATATTTTTAAATATTTAAATACAAATAGTATATGAATGATAAGCCTATCATAAACCCACCTAGGAGGTAGCTCCAGAGCCTTGATTTTCTCCCCACTTCTCCACTTCTTGTCTCAAGGAACAGATAAAGGTCTGCTTGATAATTCCTTATTCCCACAAGCCTCTGCTCCATTGCCCTAATATGGGATCCCACAGTAGGAAATCATTTTTGATTCCCTTTTCCATGGAATGGGCTAGCCTGGGATATCACTCACCCTGAGATCACACTCTACCACAAGTGATAAGTAAAGAGAAAAAATGACAAAAGGAATTGTTATATAGGAGACAAGATTTTTACATGAAAAACTGACCATACAGTTTGAAGACAGAACAAAAAGACAAGTAAAGTTTCTTACCCTCTCATCTGACTACAACCTAATCCTTCAGAGAGCGCTGCCAGTGTTTTCAGGGATCAGCCTTCCTCCTGCTGATCCTGTCAGCTCTGGCTTTGGTGACCGGGGCTCTTCCCAAGCTTAGCATAATCCAAAAACCAGGATCATCTCAAGAATAACACCTAAAATTCCTCCAAGACAGCCTCTACTTCCCATCATCTCATTGTCTTCATTGCTCTTGAGCCTTAAGATCCTCCAAAAATTTCTCTGCTCTCTCAATTTCCCATTGCAGGCAGGCAAAACCTTGGGTTCCCACCCTAACAAGACCTCCTACTGCCTAAGGCAATTGTTCCTGCCCTAGTAACAGAATGACAAGAAATACCTAGCAGTTTGACCTACCCTTTTTCTTAAGTATTTAACTCTCATTCCTCTTGATTAAACCATGTCCAAAATCAGAGGGTTACATAAAGACAGAACAAATAATCCATGACATGATAGAAACAACTTAAATAAATATAGCATAACATTGGCTTTGCAAACTAACCACACATGCCATAGCAATACAGCAAACAAAAGAAAATGTGTATGCTACCACATGAACACCTCAAATTATAGTGGGGTTTGTGACAAAGATAATGATGGGAAAGAATATCAATCTCCATTGATACAAATAATCAAATACTCATTAATAACTGAATTGTTAATATCTGAAATAAATTTATGAAGTTCTAAAGCCTTAAAAGACTCTAAGAGGTGGTTAAGCCCTAAGGAAAAGGACTTGTCTTATTATCTGTTTAGAAACTAAGTTTAAAAAAAACCCCTTAATTCTGAAGGTCTGTGTTCATTTGGAAATGGCCAGTTCTGCAAGAAATGGAATCCAAAGCTAATGAACAAATATCCTGAATTGAACTGGATTTTTGTACTTGATTACTTGGCCCAAATTCAAAAGCTTACTAAATGTAGCTAATATATAAAAATGGCCCCAATCGGTTATTTCATTACTAAGATTAATATGAAGTCTGTCTAATACAGCTATTGAGCATACTTTGCTTTTTGCCAAGCAGAAATGCTTTTTTTAATCAGGGAGGCAAGGATTTTTTGAGGGGGTGATATCTTTTATTCTGCCAGCTACATAGTTTGGAAAGTTAGACAAGCTTTCAAATACAGGGCCTTTTTCTTCAGCTCTGAGGAGAAAAGTAAATATACCTGAAGAAGAAAGCCCTGCATTTGAAAGGTTGGCTAATTGTTAGGAATCTCTGTAAATTCATAGATTCATAGATTGTTAGGGGCTAAAGGGACCCTGTAGATCATCGAGTTCAGTCCCCCGGCACTAGGCAGGAAAAGACAACTGGGGGTCAAGTGATCCCAGTGAGGTGACTGTCCAGTCTCCTTTTGAAGATTTCCAGGGTAGGTGACTGCACCACCTCTGGAGGGAGTTTATTCCACAGTCTGGACACCCTGACTGTGAAGGAGTTTTTTCCTGGAATTGAGCCTGAAGTGGCCTTGCAGGAGTTTGTATCCATTGCTCCTGGTCTTTCCCAGGGCTGCCCTAGTGAACAGCTATTCACTGAGTTCTTGATATACTCCCCTGATGTAGTGGTAGGCCACTACCAAGTCCCCTCTCAGCCTTCTCTTCTGTAGGCTGAAGAGACCCAAGTCCATCAGCCTCTCCTTGTATGGCTTGTCTTTCAAGTCCCTGATCATACATGTGGCTCTTCTCTGGACCCTCTCAAGGTTTCCCACACCCTTATTGAAGTGTGGTGCCCAGAACTGGATGCAGTACTCCAGCTGCGGTTTCACCAGTGTGGAGTACAGCGGGGGTATCATTTCCTTAGTGTCGCATGAGATGCAACGGTTAATGCATGCCAGCATGTTTTTTGCCCTGCTGGAGGAATCATGGAGGAAGTACCCCCCACCACAGCAACAACTTTATTTTTTTTTATTTTGCCACTTGCTCCACTCTGCTCCACCCATGACTGGCAAAGGGGTCCTTCCAGCTGGGCCATTTGCCACTGATTGAGGGAAAGTGAAAACCATGGTTTTAAATATGCTATGGTTTTTGCCTCCCCACAGGTGGTGGTGCCACTGGGGCCCTTCCATCAATCAGCAGCAGGGAGGAAAAAACTGCAGCATATTTAAAATTATGGTTTTTACTTCCCTGGAGATCAGCAGCAAATGGCCCAGCCAGCAGGGCCCCTCTGCCAATCAGGGGTGGGGGGAGCAAGTGAAAAAATGAAAAAAATGAAAGGAGCTGCTGCAGGGGGTACTTCCTCTGTGATTTACAGAGTTTCCTACTAATTGGGCATGTCTTTACAAGGCACTTAACTGCACATTAGCATAGTTTACTGAGAAGTAAGCATATGTTTCTACATGTGCACATGCCTACTACACAGTAAACCTCCTTAATCCTGAGTAAATTTGCTACCTACAAATGCAAGTAGCAAATTTACTTGAGATTAGTAATGGTTCAGTAGTGCTGATGTAGACACCTGACCAGGAGCAAATTCTGTTCCTGGTCAGTTGTCCGCCAGGGGATGGGAGATAGCTCTCTGCCCCCAGGAGCTGCATGCTGCTGGGACAGGCTCTGCCACAGGAGCCTGGGCCAGGACTATGTCCTCCTGCTCCAGCAGCAGGGAGCTCCAAGCCCCCTATTCTGAGATCACAATCGGTGAGTGGGGGCTGGGAGATCCTCATGGGACAGGGAGGGAGCAGTGCTGAACCATAAGGCCCAATTCTGGCACATGGGACTCCAGCCCACAGACTAGTCCCATCCTATTCATCTGGTCTATGGGGCCAAAGGGTTTAGCACCACTGATATATACCAGTTAAACAGTTTATCCCTCTATGGCTGCCTATGCCTCACTGATTAGTCCTTTCATAAAAATCCCATTCTTTGACAGCCCATCTCTATTCCAAAGAAGTCATATTGTTTTGCCTTCAAGTAAAGAAATATAAGTCAAGAAGTAATTTTAATACATAAAAGGAGTTTTATATAAAAGTAATTATCAGCTGACTTTTTTAAAGTTAATTTCAATGTGCATAAATGAATGCAAACAATCTTTCTGGAAGACAAACAACTCAAAATTGCACAAACAATAGCCATGATAGTCCTCATGGTTAATTAAAAATATTAAAGACTTCTGGATACTTAGGTCTAGGTGTATTATTCATCTTCAGACTTCAGGTTTAAACCAATGTATCATGAAAATAGTTGTTTTTACTGACATCTCATTGAGCGTCAGCATAGCAGTACACAGTACAGTTCTATTACATACCTGTTGATACAGTTTCTTTTTTTGTTCAAATTCAAAAAGGATCATTTATCTAGTTTAGTAAACCAGTGGGAGCCAACCTTTTTGATAGGCATGCTACAGATTAGCCCTAGAATCTTCCTGGGTGCCATTTCAATTCTTCTTCCTTACCTGATTTGTTACTCAGCTTTCTGCTCCCTGTCCTGTGCTCTCTAACCAAGCTACTGTTCTGCTTTCTGTCTCCTTTTCTGTGCTTCCTCCTTGATCTGATACTCTGCTTTCTCCTCCCTGCTCTGCCTGCCACTGTGCTGCCTGTCTGGTTCCTAATCTGTATCATACACAGAGGTTGCCCATGGCACTTGTATTTCAGGTTGGCCACCCTTAAATTAAAATATTATGAAAAATATCATAATTGACATAATTAGCTGTAAGCATGATGCAAAACTCAATGTATGGCAATTGTTATAGCTGAAACATTATAAATATATAATGGTTTTTCTTTTCTTTAATATAAAACGAATTATAATTCAGTATATTTTTTGTATATAAAGGCATTAAATGGACAAAATCAAATTTGTTTTGCAATAGCGATAACATTAATCTGGCTATTAAGGGGAAATCCTCTTGAAATGTATTAGATGTGTTCATTGTATTTTGAAAAATTTCAATAAAAATGTGGTTACTGTTGTTAATAAATGTAAAACTTATTAAAAAAAATAACATTTCTATAGTTGATAAATCTTTGGGTAGAATATATTCTCCGAATATTTGCATGCATTCTTTTGGAAAACCTTTAAGTATTCTCTATTCACTAAAAAACAGATTGTAATTACTGGTTTATTGATAAACCTCCCCCAAAAGAGAAAAAAAATGTATCTCCTCTTCTATCAGAGATGCCCTGCAATTAAGATTTGAAATAAATCTAAATGGGCAGGTCTACACAAGGTGCTTAATGTCCATTGATCTAATTCTACTGCGCATTAGCACGGCTGGCAAAAACCATAATAATGTCCTAATGCTCAGTAGATTAGTCCAATGGTAATTGATTTATAAATTGCAAGATTATAACAAACATAAAAGTTATTTCTATTGAATCTCTAGTTTTAGAGACTAGAAATTTACTGTTTTTAACAAGAAACTGAGATACTAAGATAGTGATATAAACACACGACTCCAGGAAGTGGAGCCTTAATGGAAATGGTAAGACTTGTATGTTACTTTTTTCCCTCTAATATATTATATTTCAGTCATTTCTGCCCTCCTATTAGCCCAAGAAAAGAGATTAACCTTGCAAACATCCTTGTAGGAAGCCATATCAAGAATATTTCAGAGTAAAATTGGGCATGAATTCAAAGATCAAATAGGCTACATGAGAATGCTCTGCCAGCAATTTCCTCTTTATCAAATAAAACCAAGATAGCTCAGCTTGGGCTATTTTTCCAATTGCAGTTGTATTGCAGAAGAAGGGAGGTGGCTTCTCACTAAAGCAGGCACTATGTATACCTTGCACGCCATATTTTACTAATGTCATTTCAGTAAAATGAATCTACAGAAAAATGCAAATCAGGGAACACTATCATAGTCCATTCTAGTAGTGGAAATTATCTACTTGATAGTTTCCTACATTATTCACCAGGTTCATTCTTTTTAAGGATGTAAGGTGTAGCCTCAAGTGAAGCACACTAATCAAATTGATTCCTCTTTTCACCCTAAGTGCCACTGAAACATTTTTGACAAACACTGTGGCCCCCTCTATACACCCAGGTAAAGGTGCATTGGAATATCATGCATGATCTATATAATCACACCTCTTACCACAGTGCACATGAATGACAGGAGGCACAATTGTGGGACCATTTATGAGACCCCATTGTGCCTTATTGCTGGTGCAGGGGGAGCTCCTCCAGCTGGGACTCTCCTCAGTTGAGGGGCTTCTAGCTGTGGGGGCACTCTACCCACCTTGAAACTATAGGCAGCAATGATCCCCAGTGTTTGGGGGTTTCACACTAGGCATGGTGTGCTCCTGCAGCTGGGAGCCCTGTCAGCTGATGGGGCTCCCAATCACAGGAGAGATCTTGCTACACATGGAAATTAATGCTTCACAGAAACCAGCTATAAAGTTAGTACACATTTTTGAGCTCTAACTTTGAAAAGCTGGTTGGAGCTTTTTATTATGTGATAAGTACTTTGCATGTGTTTCTGGTCTTAAGGTAATTGTGCAATTAATCAGCTAATTGTGCAATACCTGTACAGGCGGCCTAAAGGAACAGAAGTATCTTCAGTAAGGACCTGATCCAGAAGAACTGTCATTTTTTCAGAGTTGTTATTCATAACACAGCCTTAATCAATGAGGAAAAGTAAAGCCCCAAATCCACTAAACAGTAGCTGGCCCCTTTGGAATTTATGAATTCAATTGAATCAATAAAATCAACAGAATTCTTTTCAAGGCCTAAGATGAATGAGTGAAGCCAGGAATTCCTCAGGCTCTATGGCTGCCTATAACCATGCTCAGGGGTGGTGGGGAGAGGTCTTTTTATTAGATCAGTTCCTGAACAGCCACTCTAATTAAAACGGCTTACTGTCACATGTATTAAGCCCCTGCACATTTCAAAATGGTTGCAGGATGCTTTATCTAAATTTCATTTGACAAGGTTTAGATAAAGTGCTCCTGTGGCCTTTTTGAAACACGTGAAACCTTAATGTGGTGGTGAGGCAATGCTGGAGTGTTCTAATTAGAATATGGGGCAGACTTAATTAATCAAGTCTGCTCTGATGCATTCTAATTAGAACATGAACAAGCATGTCTATAGATTCCTATAGACATGCTTCCATGTGGTTCCTGCTCAATACTGAGTCTTGTTAAAAATTGTTTGTAAAAAAAAAAAGGGATGGAAATGTGATATCCCTACTTTTCTTTTCTTTTTTTTAAATGGGAAGCAGGAAAGGATGGGACCATCCATTTTTTCATGAAAGAAAGGAGATATTCTGTTTCCCTTATTAAAGTTTCTTGCTCAGAGAAAAGAAAAATACTTTTTAACATTAAAAAAATATTTTTATGGCTTTCAAAAATACCCAACCCAAATGGTAAAACTCTTCTCTTATGGTAAAAGAAAGGATTTCACATCTAAGATGAATTCCTACTAAATTATTTAGGAATGTGCAGAAATCTTACTGCTGCTTTGAGGGAGTATTAAAGGTCTTTCTTGGAAAACGGTCCCTAAGAGACATCCATTTGAAATTGCTCTAGCAAAGTCAGAGATGAGAACTGGATTTAAATAATAGGAAAACAAACATGTTTAAGCATGTATGGGTACTTATAGATTCCTAATGTCATTTTAGCATAATTCAAGGCCAAGATGAACAACAACAGGAACAACAAGCCAGCGAGTAAGCAAAAGCTCTTAAGATGAAAATGAGTAACTTCTGTGAAAGGTATAAAGCTCAGCAAATACATCTCCACCTCTTGACTGACCTCGCTGAAAAGATGGGAAAGGCTGCAGATATCAAAACAATGCAATTTCTTTAGGACAAGGTTTAGCTTATTAGCTAATTCACTCCTGAAATGGACCCAAAGAATACTGGTTGCTACTGTGAAAACTGTTGCACTCATGTTTTCCAGTACAACTTAATCCTAGTCCTGTATCCCCTGACATTTTAGTTCTGAGAGGGCCCTAGAACAAAGAATGCCAATCATGCCAAATTGTGTAATTATATTTTGATGTGGATAATAGAAAGTAGAACAAGAAATACTAAGTGATAGAATCCTGTAATCCCAATTTATTTTAGGTTCCTTGGGCTATGAATTAATTTACTGGACCATGCTAATCTCTCCAAAGAGTTTCTTTAAGAGGATTTAACGTGAATAGAGTTTTAAATATATCCAAATCACAATTATATTAGGGCAACTAAGCACGGAGATCTGTCACCTACCAAAAATATTTAAAAAGTGAAGGAAGATTACTATATATTTATAGCAAGGAAAGGATTAATACTCAAGCTCGGAGAAACAATAGAGCAACAACATCCTTCCCAAAAGAAGCAGCCTCTGAAAGCTCTCTAAATGCATTAAACTCTCCAGAGATTTGCTATAATATTTCAGATCTCAAGAATGTTGACTTTACAGATCTCCTGGGTAGAAGTGAAGAACCAACCCTTAAAACAATGCATTTAGAAATACATTATGGGATTACAAGCAACCACTCCTTATTATAAAACTGGTATTACCACAGTTTACTTCAGTCACCTGGCTGCAGCAAGGATTGTAGTTCAGTTTAGAGGCTAAGTAGAGACAGTTAAAAGCTTGAGACAGAATCAATTCAATCTGTTCAGATTTCTCAACACTGCATAGATTGAACAGATAATGCAGTGAACTGACATTCACTTTTCAGTTGGGAAAGGCAGCCAGATGTCTGCACTGGCCCAGGCCAGAAGGTGGGCAGTGCTAGAGCACACCTCCTAGCCTACTGGTAATTGCTGAGCCCAGTCATGTGGGGGCCCATCCCTATTGGCTGCCAAGAACATGCCCTCAACCCCCAGATGTCTCCCTGCAGGGTGGAAGAGTCCCCATCGAGGTTAGGGTGGCCATCATAGAGGACATTCTGGTTTTCTGCTACTCTGTCCTCTGTCCTCTATTGATGCAAAACTGGACGCCTTTATGTCCTCTATTTTTCTCTTCAAGAACATTTTTTTCTTGACATTTTTTTCTTGTCCTCTATTTCTCTCTTGAAGAGAAAAATAGAGGACATAAAGGTGTCTGGTTTTGTATCAATAGAGGACAGAGGAGAACTCGACTGTCCTCTGTGATGGCCACCCTAATCCAGGTGCTAGCCCCTAAAGCCCATGCAGGAAGAAGCCCCTGCCTCAGGAGTTTCACCCCAACCTGCCCGAGATCCCCTGAGCCTGGGCCTGTCCTGCTGTCAGAGTCTGGGGCCTTTCCTGCCCACCCCCTCAACCATGCAATCTAGCTGATGCTCGGCCCACCACTGCAGGCGGGAGCAGGAAAGTAGTCCCTCATCCCAGCAGCCAGGGGGCTACCCATGTTGGGGGATCCTCCACCTCAGGGAGTTTATCTTGCCCCAGCTGGGTTTTCCTGAGCCCTGGTCTGCCCTGCTGTGAACAGGAGCAGAGGGGATCCCCCCCACTTTCCTTGAGCAGTCTGTCTGGGGTTCAGCCCCACCCCTGATTTTGCACATTGGAATGCAGGTTTGTAGTATCAAGGAATAAAGAAATCATGATCAAAATGGATATGTTTGCAATATACAGACATGTTTATATTGCCAAAAAAATCTATTATGAGAGCTGCACAGTTGTTGTTACATATAACAGCACAGAAGATGGAGATAATAATAAGCTTCTGTTCCTGTTTTGATTAAACCTAGAATCAATCATTTGGTGCTACACTATTTTTAGAAGAACGATACTGACAAATTAGGAGGCATAAAGAAGAACTATGTGGCACCTTACAGACTAGCTGATTTAAACAGGCAGCAGCTTTTGTAGGCTACAGCCTACTTCATCAGATGGTATGAATCAGAGGGCAGAGCTACATTAGCCACCCACTGTGCAGCTGTTACTGTGCAGTAACCGGCATTACTGCACAGTAGTGTCCCAGGACAGTTGCCTAGTGATGTTTACTGCACAGTAGCTCGTTACTACCACGCAGGAGCGTGTTACTGCTGCACGATAGTGTCACGTCACGATTCATGCCTGATGATGCTACTGCACAGTAGTAATGAGCTACTGTGCAGTAAGCATCTAGTGTAGACATGGCCAGAGAGAGGTTAGAGAAGAGTAGGTAAGATTAGATTAGACAAACTTTTCATTTAGAATTTGTTAGTATGGATCAACAAGGGGACCTTTGGGCCAATTATCTCTTGTTGGGATTGATTCTCCCTTTTAAAAGTGAGGGTTCAGCAACAAAAGAGAATGGTTAGGGCTAGATTTTTAAGGTCTAATTTGAAATTTACTTGCACAAAAATGCCTTTTAAAATCTGGTAGAGTTTAAATGTACGGAGACTATACTTCCTTCCTGCCCAGATTTAAAGAAGAGAACTTTGTAACCAACAGCATTTTTTAAAATCTCTCCCAACTATTCAGTTGGTCCAATAAAAGATATCACTAAAAAACCTCTTGCTTCTCTTTTAAAATCAAGTTATTTGCTCTGTGGAGAACACAGTTTGAAGGACAATATTTTCTTTTTACTGTCAAGATGAGAATTCAATTTTTTTCCCATGGGATCCCTTCTGATTTATACCAATGCATGTGAGTGGAAATGTGAACTGTGCTGTAGTACCAAAACAAAATAATTTAAAAAGTATAAAACATGGAAGAGATGCCTGTGTTTGCATATAGTCAACTTACTCACCTCTCAAATCATTATATCTCTGAGGGCCAGTATATGTCTTGGAGAAGAAATTAAAGCTTTTTTCCCTTCCTCAATCCTTCTTTTGCTCTTCTGCCAATTTTTAATATTTCCAAATGTATATCTTTACCACTTTCTTATTTCCTCTTCTATCTTCCCACTGTTCCAAATTCCATTGTCCTTTTCTTTGCCCTTTCCTTTCCACTCTCATATTTCCATACTCTGAAATTTTTTAATATGATTAGTGGCAATATGTCTGCCACTAATATGGTAAATGTTCTTGGACCCCAAAAGTTTTAATCATATTTTCAGTGTTATTGCTTCTTTTTCTAATATATAGTTTTTGGTTGGTGGGAAATTTAATTTAGTTTGAGGTTTTATAGCTCATTAATCATGAGCTAATATTAAAAATGCTAAGCATAGCAAGTTTATTGATCATATTTGTAATGACTTCAGTTAACTGATATTTGGTAGCTTCTTCAAAGGTAGAAGAGAATTCTTTTTATCTAGTGATTATTATTTTGGTTTGGTTTGGTTTGCTTTTGTAAACAGTTATTTTATTTTTAAACAATTCTAACTTTGATACAACTGGGTCAAACATAGGAGCTGCATTGACGCAATCTGTTGACAAATTATAGACAACCACATTTGTATGCATGTTGCAGTTTAAGTTTTAAACATATTGATAACATTTAGCTAATATGTTACTATACTGCAACTTAGATTTATTTTATATATATTCACACTTATGCTAAAGCCTTGAAGGTGGTATTGCTACTTATGGTGAAGGCACAAAAAATAGAATGCCTAATTGTCTTGAAAAGCTAAATAGTATAAAATGCAACAAGTGTATTCTGGCAGAAAAGAAAGCAAATTTATGGACCAGTGGGTGTCATCCATTTTAGTAAGCCCCAATTAATGGTGAGACCAGAGATAAAAAGGAGTACCTTATTACATGTCTCGGTCTGTTACATTTTGTCTACTTACACCTTTAAAAATACCAAGAAACTGGTTTGTACTGATTTCCGGTGATACCAGAAAAAAGGATGACTCCAAAATTCTAGATAAAATTCTCAGTCATTCACTTGGAAAACAGACTTTGGAAAACAGATTTTGTGTCCATCACCACCTGCATTCTCTGACCACAAGAGGGAAGAAAGAGAAGCATGGTAAGAACTTAGGTTGCTAAATTATTAGGCTAGGTATAGACAGTCAAAAAGTCCAAGGCTGAATTGATTCAATCTTTGCAGGTTTCTCTAAACTTTGTAGACTGAACCGATAATAAAGTGAACTGACAATCTCTTTTGAAACCAGAAAGGCAGCTAGACCCCTGCAGGGTCCATAGCAGTAGTTGGCAGGGAGGCAAGAGCATGCCTCTCAGGCTTCTGGCCACTGCCAGAGGCACCCCAATGCAGCTGAGCAGGCTCATCTTTGGCTGGTTGCCCAGTGCATTTCCCCCCAACTCCTTGCTATCTCCCCTGAGGGGGGAACAGTCCCTCCAGACCCAGCCTCAGTGGGGCTCGCAGCCCCTGGCAGGGTCTCCCAAGCCCTCCCCTGGTGCAGAGAGGGGATGACCCCCTTCCCATCCCTCAGTATGGTCCTGCAGGGCTTGGCCCCACCCCTACAAGTGGGAGGGGGAACAGTCCCTCTAGCCTGGGGCTAGTGATCCTCCAGCCTCAGTGGGGATTCCCCACCTCCGGCAGGGATGCATTCCCCATCCTCCCCCAGCAAGCCCCTCAGAGATAAGGGCAGCTGGCAAGGGGATGGAGCTAAGGGATTCCAGCCTGGCTGTCTGGGTTGAAGAGGGATGAAAAGCCCTGGGGAGAGAACTTTCCCTGCCTTGCCTTGCAGACCTCAGCTGTGGGGGGTCCAGTGCTGGGCTGAGTGGGTGGTCCCCTGCATCCTCACCCCCTGGTCCTCCAACCTCTTGGAGGCAAGGGCATCTGGTGAGGAGGCAGGAATGAGGGACCCAAGCCCAGCTCTCTGTGCTGCAGTGTGGAGCAAAAAGCCCAGCAGAGGTGGATTTCCCTCCCAGGGCATGCAGACCCCAGTGGTGGGTTCAGTACCAGGCTGGCTGGATGTATTCCCTGCCCCCTAAGTGCCTTAGATGCAAGGGAAGCTGGTGAGGGGGCAGGGCTAAGATGATTCCAGCCTAGCTTGAAGGTCTGGAAGGGGGGAGGTGGCAATAAGAGCCACAGAAAGTGCTATCCCTTCCCTGATGATGTACAGACCTGGACTAGGGAACTCTGGGACCTCTTCCCTTGGCCCCCATCTGCTGGGCTGACAGGCACAGGCAGAGGCTAGGGAGTAGGGGTTTTACTGCTCAGCTCTGTGAAAGCAGTGGGGCAGGATCAGCCCTGCTCTACTGGAGTAGACAGCACAGTCCAGGGCTGCAAAGCATCCTTGGATGGTAGGGGACTGTGAATTAACTAGAATCCAGAGGGGATCTGGGGCAAAAGTTCCATTTGTAGTACAGCCCTGGGGCTGGGGAAGCCCAACTGCTCACCTCAGTCCCAGGGCTAGACTCTTCCTACCCACCCCCTATCCTGACTGGACTGTCTGTGAAGCCCCCCACCCCTAGATGGGCAACCCCCTCCTCCCTGTGGACCCACCACTGCCACCCATGGAACCACCATCTCCACATCCCACCAATCCCTCCCTGAGCACTCATTAATTGCACCCCATCCCGCCAAGCAATGCCACCCCTGAACCCAGCAATGCTCCACCCCAGACATGCTATTTCCCCTTAATCCTCCCAACCCCCCTCAGACCTGCCAGTCCCCACTGTGGACCCCCTAGTCCCCCAATCCTACCAGTCCCCCCATGGACTTGCTACCCCGCCACACACATCCTTCCTGCCCTTCCCCCAACCCTGACCTATTTATATCAGGCTCCAAGCACCAGCAAACCTCTTTACAACCAGCACCTGATATGTAATCATGCTGCTTAAAGTAAGTGATTTGACTATAGAATGGATCCCAGGAATATCTTTACATGGCCCTAGACCTAGACTGGGTGTATTGAACACTAGTTCACACACTCCATAGCACTTTGGACTGGTTAATTAGCACTGTTGAGTAATGGGGTCATTTCATCCCTGCAGATGCTGCTTAGCCTACTCTCATTAGCCACTTGAACACAGCTACACTGCTTCCAGTTTAGGAAAGAACCTGCAAAGGCACCATGGCACGTTTGAGAATAGCAGCACAAGTTTATACTGTAGATATACCTTAAGATATGTATGATTTTCTGGAACAGAACACTGCAGTGCAATATAGATATATCAATACTGACTCTAAACAAGTTGTCTCAGATACTGGTGGCAGTATAGCCATGACAGATTCTACCTCTAACTGAATTGACTTGATTCACTCTGCACTACAATGTAGTGCAGCTTTAGGGCTGGGGGAGGGCACTTTAATTAGAGTCACTCTAATTAAAATGCCCACAGCATCCCATGTATTTAGCATCCTTTGTTTCAAAATGATGATCATTTGAGGAGCTTTAGATAAGGTGCCCCTGTAGCCATTTCAAATCATGAGGACACTGAATACATGAGTTGCTGAGGCTGTTACAGCATGCTAATCAGCATGCTTCTGCAGAATCAATTAATCGAGTCTGTTCCATTGTGTGCTATTTAGCATGTAACGGAGCAGGCTTTGGGCACGTGTGTAGGTGCCCTTGGTTTCACAGAAAATGTATATCATTGTCTTTTAACATGTTCTTTAAAGAGTCACATGCTTTAAAATGCTACTTAAGTAAACAAATAAATCACAAATAAATCTGCACACATTATGGCTAAGATCATCAAACAAGCTGTAGTTGCTTTGTGCCTCTAAAATATAGTATTATCAGGTGTTATCACTGCCTGCATCATATTATAGATATTGTTGTAATTTTAATCATTATCTTAAATAGCGTGTATTCAATATTGTTCTTATTTTTTGTTAAGTGCAAGTAAATATACAGTAGCACAAGGGCACATGCTGCATATTTGTCAGACTAACTGATGAGGAACAGGAATAAGCATGCAGCCTTTGTTTTTCAATGGCAGTCCTTGCCTTGCCATGGAGGTATCATAGACAGAGAGACTGTGCCTTTATAAAATTGTTTCATTAATAATTTGGATCAGGCAACTATTCATGAAGTGTTGGACAGGGGAAGCTTGTAAGATCTGTTTCCCAGATTTATTACAGACCAGCCCAGACTACCTGTGTATTTTAGGAAATTAAATACTTCTCATTAACTTAGTATCTGATCTTTGGTCTGTGTAGGCCAGAGTGGATTCTAGCATTTGGAAAATAAAATGTTCTCTTCTGTTGAGCCTTACCTACAGCCACATCTGGTACTTATCATACATGGGCTGATCCACTAAAATAAATCCTCCACATAAATTTGCTAATCTCAGTCCAGTTATTAAATAAATACAGATGGTTATGAGTAGAATAGCCAATTGCCCGTCAAGAATGATGGGGGGTGAGGCGGAGGGGGCTGGGATGGAAAGCCACAACCTAATGCCCCATGCTGCCGCTGTTCTGCCTATTGCAGGAAGTAGGGTGGCGTCAGCTCACCCACTCCCTGTCCGGTCCTCAGCACAGTTTCAGAATCATAGTGGCACTTCCCCACACTTGGAGCACTCTGATTGGCTGTTTCTATCAGCCAATTAGAGTGTGAATAAAGTGTTATTAACAGACAGACAGAGACTTAGACTTTTATAATATTAGCATTTCCCTATCCAGTTTTTGTTCATCAAGATAAGATACTCAGCAGAGGTGTTCTTAGTCTCACATTATCTTTATTTTATGTATGGTATGAAGACATTTTTCTTGAAGTTCTCTTGATTATACTGGATAAAATTTTCCAGTATCTAAGTAGCATAGAAGCCAGAATTGGGGAGGTTAGGTCACTTAGGGGGCTTTTGAAAGTTCACCCTATGTGAGCATGTATCCTATTTAAATGGTGAACTTTCCCCATCTTTTGTACACATTTCCAGCATTGCTACCAAATCTGTTCATTGGATGTGTCCAAGTTTTGACTCATACCTTTACAAAATTTATTTGATCTGACAATAGAGTACAAATTGCATTGGAAAGGTTAACATCTATTTAATTAGGAGAGGTCTGTTTCCAGGTCTCATTTTATAACGCAGTAACATAGGAGTTCATTTTTTGATGTGGAACTAACTGGCTGTTTAATCTAAACTAATTTAATAGAGATGGCTTCATTTAGTTTGGCAGCAACAAGGGCTGAGTTAACATTTTGGGGTACCTCATAATTTACGCCTGTGGTTTGAGCCCCCAACCAGAAAACTAGGAACGCTCATTTTGCTGGGGCATCCCTTATAAGCAAAACCCCCTCCTTGCAAGAAGTGTAAACAGAGAAGACAGATTTATTACAGAAAACAAAGCCAAGGAAAACAAAGGAAAACACCAAATCCAATTTAAAATACTACTAACTACAAAACACGGTCTTCAGGTTGTGCTGCACCAGGGAAAGCTGCTACAGAGTGTGGTTCCTTCTGCAGTGCAAGGGGCCCCTCCTTGCTCTTGGAGGAATGGTAGTGTGCCAATTTTGATCCCACAGAAAGGCTGTCTCTATGTGGCAAGTGACTGCAGCTCCAGACAGCAGGCACCCACCCCAACTTTCTGGGCTGGATTATATGACCTACTGAAACAAAACTGCAGGAAAAACTCCAAAAGAAGCAGGTAAATTAATGGCTACAGTTGACCCAACCAGACAGCTCAGCTAGAGCAAAGGTCCATCAATAGAAACAAGAGAAAGACCAGACCTGGTCTGCAGGTAGTTGGGGTCACAACTCCACTGAGAGCAAAAAGTTGCAAACCTCAACCCTGGCCCACAACTGGCAGGATTAGAAACTCCCAGGTTTCAACCCTGTTTAAAATAGCAGGCCTAACCCTTAGCCAGAAAACTCAAGGAACTAATATACTTTTCCCTGGTTTTCATCCCTTAAAAGCTCAAAAGAACGAAGGGGAAGAAAAAAAGGAGAGAGAATTTCCCAGACACTGGGACACTTTCCCCTCTCCCTCTCATGTCTTCCTGAGCTTCCCTTTTCACTATATGCAAAATCCTTCTCCCTTGGCAGCTTCTCTCCCCATCCCCTGCCCGGCCAAACCAGCCCAGCTCACCTTATATCCCTTTGCATGACATCACCCTATCTTTGTCCACTCAGGGAGAGCCACACCACAGCCTTTTTCCTAACCAATCTGCCTGGAGAATCCCCTGTTTCCTCTGCCCATTGAGGTCAGAGGGTTTTACATATTTTTCCCAGATACAGGCCCCAACTTGCTATGTGCTGAGCATAAGGCCAGAAGAACAGGAGCCATCTTGCCCACATAAATACACACACACACTAACACACACAGAAAAAAACTCAATATCCATCCCACATATGTGTTGGTGTTACACACAAATGCACTTGCATGCACGCGTTCTCCTTTACCAATACCTCAATCATCACATTGTTTCTTTTTATCCATTCTTGAGTTTCTCAAAACCATTGTAAGTATGGATTTGCAACTTTAAAATCCTATAGCTTCGTCAACAATAGGACATTCATTTGATTGTGATTCACTTGGTTGTTTTTCATCTATACTAGGGCTGCCATACAATGGTTCTTATAGGGCAGCTATTATTTTGAATAGTTGTTACCAATTCTTGATAATGAAGTGCAACTGTAGATGTACATCTATACAGGAGTAGAGCAGAGGAGAAACATTCATGGAGAGGGAGAGAGGGAATACTGCTTAGGGATATAGATTGAAACTTAACTACATCTGGATCTCCTACCAGGAGCTGCAGAATTGAGTGGGATAAGAGGGTCTTTTTCTGGTATGAGGCACACAGTAGAGGAGTAAACTAAAACAGTTCACTGGCTGAAGAAGTTGACAGCTATGACAGCTTTCACTTAGAGTAAAGAGCATGTCAATTATACATCTGCATTGGCACACAATCAACTTAATCTTTGTTGCCTCAGGCTCCCCGTCACTTTAATGCAATAAAAATTCAAGAAAAAGTATATGGATTGCTGCTTTCCCAATAAGTTGGAGCATCTTTATGTATGGCCATAATGTAGAGGTGCTCTTAAATCTAAAGAAGAGGAAACACAGAAACTTCTCTGAATCAACCAAGGCCCAAGAATGTATTATTTACTCCCCCTTATGGTTATCTTTCAAATTCTAAGCAGTTAGTAACTAAATATCTAAATATAGCTTCTTCTTATACCTGTTTACAGGGAGCCAATTTTTAAAATGTCATTCTCTGACAGGGATAAAAATCACTTTGTTTATTCCAATATTGCTTGTGTCAAGTTTTTATATAATCTTGAGTCATACTCCTTATGTATCTTTGGAATTTTCTTTATGATGCCAGTGAGCTAGAGACACATGGAATTTGATTTTCACATTGTTCTTAGGTATCTACTATAATTTTTAATTTTAAATTGAAAATTTGCAGTCTATACCCTCAGCATTGTTGTTATTATTATTGTTATTATTATTATGTTTTTTCTCAATGTGTGTTCTCTTTATGGAAATGAAATCTATATAACAATAAAGACATGGTAAAGATGGAGCACAATTGCTCAAATGTTAACACGAGCGAGCGTGGTGCTTGGGCCAGGTGCCAGACGATTGGAAGGTAGCTAATGTGGTCCACATCTTCAAGGAAGGGAAAAGGGAGGACCCGGGCAACTATAGGCCCGTCAGTCTTACCTCAATCCTGGGGAAACTCTTTGAGAAGATCATCAAGGAGCACATTTGTGATGGGCCAGCATCAGAAATGATGCTCAGGGGCAATCAGCATGGATTTATTAGGGGGAGATCATGTCAGACCAACCTGATTGCCTTTTATGATCAGGTCACAAAGGCCATGGATGCAGGTGTCGCGGTGGATGTAGTCTTTCTGGACTTCAGCAAGGCCTTTGACACCGTCTCTCACCCCATCCTAATTAATAAACTAGGCGACTGTGGCATAGATGCCTACACAGTCAGATGGATTGCAGATTGGCTGAAGGGTCGCACTCAGAGGGTGGTGGTGGATAGATCATACTCGACTTGGGGGGAGGTGGGTAGTGGAGTCCCCCAGGGCTCGGTCCTGGGGCCTGCGCTGTTCAATTTCTTCATCAGCGATCTTGATGTTGGGGTCGAAAGCAACCTGTTTAAATTCGCTGATGACACCAAAATTTGGGGGAGGTGAGCACGCTAGCAGGGAGAGAGAGATTGCAGAAGGATCTGGATAGGTTACAGGGGTGGGCAAACAGGAACAGGATGTGTTTCAATACGGATAAGTGCAGGGTGCTGCACTTGGGTAGTAGGAACCAGCAGCACACTTATACGATGGGGAACTCCCTACTTGAGAGCACGGAGGCGGAAAGGGATCTTGGTGTCATTATTGACTCCAAGATGAACATGGGCCGACAATGCGAGGTCATGGTTGGCAGGGCTAACCGGACCTTGTCGTGCATCCACAGGTGCATCTCGAGTAGAGCCAGGGAGGTGATCCTCCCCCTCTATGCGACGCTGGTCAGGCCGCAGCTGGAGTATTGTGTCCAGTTCTGTGCGCCCCATTTCAGGAGGGATGTGGACAACATGGAGAGGGTCCAGAGGAGGGCCACCCGCATGATCCGGGGACAACAGGGCAGACCCTACAGTGAGAGACTGCGGGACCTGAACCTATTCAGCCTCCACAAGAGAAGGCTGAGGGGGGACCTGGTGACCGTCTATAAACTCACTAGGGGGAACCAGAAGGGTTTGGGGGAGACGCTGTTTCCCCTAGCCCCCGCTGGCATAACAAGGAGTAATGGGCACAAGTTTTTTGTTTTTAGGGTTCTTTTGTTGTTCTCCCGCCCTGGCGGGGGGTCGGGCTAGAAGATCTATTAGGTCCCTTCCGACCCTAAAACTATGAAACTATGAAACTATGAAACACATTTTGGGTGTTTTCTTCATCTCTTTATCAAATATTTGTAGGGCTTTTAAATTGAAGTTCCCAGTCTCACTACTGAACTCTTAAAAACTGTTGTTTGAACTGATAAATAAAACACACCATGCTTTCTGTATTACTACTATATTATATTATTAATTATATAATAATTTAAATATAATATAAATATAAATTAATTCTGTATATAAATTATAAATAATATAAATTATATCAGGATAAATGAGTGTCCAGATCTGAGTGTTCTACATCCCCTCTACATGTTACAAGTATTGTGCAATTAATTGGTTAATTGAAGAATTACCTTAAGACCAGTTACACGTGCAAAGTAACTTTTACATGATAAAAAGCTCTAACCAGCTATAAGTTAGACCTTAAAATATTTAATAACTTTATAGCTGGTTGCTACTGTGCTTTAATTTGCACATATAGCAGGGTTTGTCCTGTGGCTGGGAGCCTTATCAACTGTAGACGTCCAGCTGCAGGGATGCACCATACCCAATGTGAAACACCCAAGGCCTAGCAATCAAGGCAGTTGTGATCCCTAGGGCTCAGGGGTGTGTGTAACTCCAGAGCCCTAGGGATCAAGGCAGTCACAATCTCCAGGGCCCAGAGGTGACATGCATGCCCAAGCCTTAGGGATCATGGCAGCCATGATCTCCAGGGCCCCAGAGTTTCAAGCATCCATGAGCCTGGGAGACTGCAGCTGCCCTGATCACCTAGCTTTGGGGGTGCATGGGGTGCCTCCCATGGCTGGGTGCCCTCTCAGATGAGGGGGCTCCTGGCCACAGAAGCTTAATTTTTGCTGGTACAGGGGGATCCTGAGATCAGGCTCCCCCTGCACCAGTGATAATATGTGATGGGATCTAATGCATGATCCCACAATTGTACCTCCTGATATGCACTTGTAGCATAGCAGGAGGTGTGATTGTGTGGATTGTGCATTAGTTCCCATCACATCTTTACCTGCACATATAGAAGGCACCCTAGACACACTTTGTACCTCGTTTTCCACCTTGGGCCATATTCTGTCTCATAGTCTCCATTCTTTAGGTATACTGAGCTTCATGGGTTGTTACAGGGCAGAATATAGACCTATTTCTAGTAATTTTCCACTTCTATTTAGTCTTATATATATATGGAAATAAGGCAGATAAGATTGGTGTATGCTTATTCTAACTCAGCGGTTTTCAAACTTCCTAAAGACATGGAATCCTTTCATATCACTTCTTTTGTCATGGAACCACTTATCCCTGGATATGCAGGTCATGTGAGCTGATACAGAGCCGGATGACCTTCCCAGCCTGTTCCCCAATTACCCCCAATCTCTTCATGAAACTCTGATGACCCCTGGGTTCTGCAGAACACAGTTTACTCTAAATATAACTTTATGCCTTCCTTTTTTTTGTACTCTTGTTGTGGACTCTGGAGATAGTAATTTATGCGGTAATATTTACAACACATAAAAGAAATATGCCCCTGTTAGAAGTCATAAAAATTAAAGGTAGAATGATCTTTCCCCTCTGTTTGTTAATAACAATTTTTTTCCCTAAAGTTTGTTCTTGAATACTTTGTCTAAGAGACCTTCAAGCAAGCCTAAATATCTTCACCTAAGAGACTGGTTCTATCCCCTGCCTCAGATTTATTTCAAATACCTGTACTAATTCTTGCTATTGGTGTTTTTCTCTTGAGATTCATATCATTATTCACTGGGCTGCATACACTTTCCCTATTCACGATGGCTCCATGGAATTCAGTCCTTTACCACCTGTTTAGATGAGTGGTTCTTCACAGTGTTTTGATACCTTAAAATAATATTCAGGTATTGAGTTTTCTTTAATCTCTCCTGTAACAGAGCAGCAGAGGGCTTCTGTTATTTGAGTAGGTAAAAGCAGCAGGAAGAGCAAATCACAAAAAAAAAGAGTCAACTAGGGGGAAAAACATAGGCTAGGGGGGTATATTGCAGAGTGGGTTACTTGGCAATAGTTTAGCAGAGTTGAGTCCATCAGGGAAGACAAAACACTTCTGCAGCAGCTAGACAGCAAGCCTAATCAGAAAGCACTTGTGGGTAGCTGACGAGGTCACCTAACCAGAAAAGGGCAGGTCTGGGATATATAGGCCCAGGACTGAGCCAAAACCGTCATTCTGGCCCTGCAGGCTGGAGGTGAAAGAGCTTCTAAGGTGAGAGGCTACAGAGGACTGTCTAGATTTCTCCTGAGCTGACAGGGGCCCTGCAAGGACGGCATGGATGGCTTGCAGGGGAATACGACTAGAGTCAGGCACTCTGAGCTAGCCAGAGAGCTTATGATTTTGTTTGTAGTTTAAACCAGTGATTTGGAGGTCTCATTAGTGCCTGAGGGGCATGAGACCAACTAGCCTCGCTAGAGGTCAGGTTTGAGACATAGACAGGGGCCAGGGAGCCCATCATTGCCTGAGAGGGGCAGAAACAGAACTATAGAGCCCACAGCCCAGAGAGGGACAGAGCTTAGGGCCAGGGGGCCCAGAGCTTAAGAAGGGCGGTGATTAAGAGTCTGTGGTCATATCTACAAGTGCATATTTATTGTGACAGTAACTGGTGCTTATCATGCCTGAGTTTATTGCTCCTGGGTGCCGTGTCTACATGTGTTCTATGGGATTGCTCCTGGAATTAATTGGCATGCTCCAGCAGCCTTGGTGTCATGTGTATTCAGTGTCCTACACTTCAAATGGTGGCATGGGCACTTCCCCTAAACCTCATTCAATGAGCTTTAGTTAAAATGCCCCTGCTGACATTTGGAAGTGCAGGGGCACTGAATACATGTGATGCCAAGGCTGCTGGAGTGTGCTAACTCAGTTCATCAAGTCTTCTCCAATGTGTTCTAATTAGAATGCATTGGAGCCAGCACTGGGCACATGTATAGGTACTCATGAATGCTGGAGGAGTTGGAAAACAAGCCAAACAAGGAAAAGCATACTGGAGAGAGCTAGGTATGTTTAGCTTGGAGAAAAGTAGTTTAAGGGGGAGATGATAGTTTTCAAACACTTGAAAAGCTTCCATAGAGAAGAAGTGGAAAGCAGGGCAGGGTGGCAATTCACGCAGAGAGCAGGACATGAAGCAATGGCTTTCAATTGTAGCAAAGTAGTTTTAGATTAGATCTCTGAAAAAAAGTCCCTTGCTGTAAGAACAGTAAGGGGCTAGAGTAGACTGCTGAGGGAAATTGTAGAATATCCTTCATTGGAGGTTTTTAGATGGGGCTGGATAAGCATTGGTTGCAGATGATTTAGAAATGTCATACCTGTATTCATGAATGGGGTTAGACCAGAGGTGGGCAAAATGCAGCCTGTGGGACAGATGTAGCCCCCTAGGCATTTCTATCTGGCCCGGGGGGCACCTACAAAATTTAGAAAATATATATTTATCTGCCCCTGGTTGCCTGTCATGCAGCCCTTGATGGCTTGCCACAACTCAGTAAGGGGCCCTCTACCCGAAATAATTGCCCAACCCTGGGTTAGACCATGTAGACTTTTAGGTCTCTTCCAACCCTATGACTCTATAATTAATTATTCCCTCATTATTTCAACTGCTTGTATTTTCCAGGATCTTTTTTACTCTTCCATTTCCAGTGAATTCTATCTATTCCCTCTCTCCATTACTTAATAAATGATTAATATTTAATCAATGGCTTAGTATTATTCAAGAATGTTTTATGCAGTTTTCCATTCAATCCACACCATTGGGGGGAACAGGTTTACTGCTATCTCTTGAATTTCAGAGATAGCCATATCCACGAGATATTAGGAAACAGCCTTTAGAAAATATGAAAGAATTAGAATTGGACCATATGCATTAGAGGTGTGCGACATCTTGACAGGTGTTTCGTTTCAATATTTTTCAAGCTTGATATGGTGAAATCAAAATGACACAAAAGGCTTTGAAACAGCTTCAAAACAAAATGAGGGCACTCAAAACATTTTGAAAGTTTCAAAACATTTTGAATTTCGAAGCCAGACTTGCTGCAGCTAAACAAAAACTAAGGGGAGGGAGGAAGGACTGGTCTGATATTGACATCTAGCTCTCTGATCACTTCCCCCAGCTCTCTGATAATTTCCCCAGCTCTTTCTGGGGGACGTGGGCCCCCAATCTGCACATGGGGCTTCAACCTGCTGAAACCCAGTGTGCGGATCCGGGGGCCTGCAACCCCTGGGAAGAGTTGGGGAATCAAATCAGGAGCTGGGGGAATGTTCTGCTCCCTGAACATTTCCCCCAGTTCCTGGTTGGATTCCCCCAGATCCCCAATCTTTCCTTCATCTCTGTGATCACTTCCCCCAGCTCTTCCCAGGGGGGGTGGGTGGGCGGCGGGGAGCTCCTCGCTGGCCTCTCCCTCCTGCAGGCGTCGCCGCAGTTGACCTGGGCTCCCAAAAGCCACCCCATCCGGGGCCGAAAAGCCCCCGTAGGCTGGCATGGGGTTGACCTGGTCTCCGGAATTCCTGCCGCCCGGGCTTGAAGTCCCAATGCATCCCCGATCATCTGGCAGGCCCCCAGATGATGTGGGATGACTTCAGGCTGTCACTGCTGGCTGGGACTGGTGCTATACACTGGTGCTGTCGCTGGTCCCAACCAGCAGCAGCAGCATGCTGTCATCCTGTGCACAGATCTGAAGGCCCATGCCCCTTGGAAGGAGTCTGACACAGCCCCACAGCCCTCCTGGGGGGTGCAGGCCCCTGGATCTCCATGCAGGATGACAGCATGCTGCTGATGCCGGCTGGGGCCAGTGACAGCACCAGGCTTCCCGGTGCTTGGCACAAGCTATGCCAGGCAGACTTGGGAGCTGGTGCTGGCTTCAGCCGGCAGCAGCAGCATGCTGTCATCCTGCATGCAGATCTGAGCACCCATGTCCCACTGGAAAGAGTCTGGCACAGCCCTGCAGCCCTCCTGGTGACACAGACCTCCAGATCTGCGCGTGGAATGACAGCATGCTGCTGCCAGCAAGTGATACGAGTTTTGCTTTGAGCAGTTTGAGGTGCAGGTTCCCAGAAACTCCTGTACTTATCTCCTTGAAACTTGGTAGATTTGATACTCCTAGAAGGGGCTACCATCCCTGAAATTTTCATCTGAATAAGGCAGGACATGAAAAGTATAGACATTTTCATGTTTCCCCATTATAGCCAAAGGGCGAAACGTTGAAACAGCAAAACACTTTCAATTAAATGAAATGGAACAGTGCTTTGAAACAACGAAATGAAACACTGTCCCTTCAAAATGGAAGTTGAAATGAAATGGTGCTGTTTCACACAGCCCTCATATGCACTATACATTTTTGAGGCGAACAAAGCTATTGCTGTTTGAGTAATTGGAGTAGCAGTAGCACCAAATGGAGAAGTTCTCATTGTTCTGTTGAAGAAATGAATGAGATTAATTACAGTCCATTGCAATAGAATTATAAACTGACTTATATAATTACTAATATAGATATCTGTTTTCACTGAAGTCAGAAATGTAGAGTCCATTATAATATTAACTCTAAATAAATAAAATGGTCTGTATTTTGTGCTGTGCCTCCAGGGAGATGAAACACAGAAGGTGAATCCCAGGACAAAGGCAGCCTTAAATTAATAAATGGGAAGCACTGGCTGCCTATGAACATCTCTCTATTCCAGGATAGATGGAATGATTATTGTAGCCATGTCTCTGTCATTTACTGCCTCACCCCCAGCATATTGTTAGGGGCTCTGATCAAGCAGGTGTGACTGGGCCAAGCACATGACTTGCCACACCTGCCCTTGATCCCTGGCTAATGTGGCTGACCCAGTTCTCTGCAACAAGATTGGCTGCTGAAAGTGCCATTTATTGCTTTTAAACACAGCTTCATCCTCAGGCTATAGGCACACTTTTCAAGCTTCAACCTGTTCTGGCAAATCTTGTGTTCACAGCTCTCCCTGGTTCTCCTGACTCCTGACCCTGATCTTGGATCTCTCCTTAAAATTGATGCTGGTTCTGTTCTCTCTGGGTGCCTATAGATGTGCTTGAGGGTGGCCAGGGGCAGGGCAAGGAAGTGTTTTAATTAGAGTGGTTCCCAGAGAGCTGCGCTAATTAAAATGCCTCACCATCACATGTTTTAAAAATCCCACATTTTCAAAATGGCTGTGGACACACTTTACCTAAAGCTCATTCAACAAATTTTAGTTAAAGTGCCCCCATGGTTATTTTGACATGTGGGAGACTTACTACTCATGGCATTGAGGCATGTTGTAGTGTTCTGATGAGATTAATCTAGTCTGCTAATTAGAATATGCCAGAGCACATCTATAGACACCCTCTGGTTTTCCTGGCATTCTGACTTGGCTTAGCTTCCTTGAACCTGATCTTGGACCTTTCCCTGGAACTTGACATTGGTTCTCTGACCCATAGCTCCTGACCTCAGTTTAAATCTTGGATTTCCCTTCTCTGATTCAGTAACCTGTTCCCCGACCTTGGTAACCTCCTACTTGCCCCCTAGAGCCCATTCACAGGCCCAGCTGCCTACATTCCAGCCAAACCTGTGCGCACATCTTCCTGTAGAAGGAAGTAAGGCAGTGCAGCAGCTTGGCCCTGGTCCTGGGCTAGGGTTTTTCAAATTTATATAGCACACATGCTGGCACAGTATCGTGTGGGATTGGAGGTGTGATCAGAATCAGGCCAACTATTTATATTGATATTTTTAGAGCTTATGAAAGTTGTGTGGAGTTGGTAAGAAATAGAGCTCAAAGAATTTTCTAGTACACTCAACAAGTATTTCCACTATAAAAATATGATTGTATATTTAAGAGGCTTGCTTAAGATGAAAGGGTAATGTTTTCTTTGTGCTTGAGGTCTTGTGTTTTTGTGCCCAGGTGTCTCAGTTGGAGTTTGGTAAAAATCATAATGAGCTCTCATACAGTCTATTTGGTTTAATATTAAGACAGCAGACCCTAGTAATCCTTTGTGTCATATCACAGAGTTAAATTCACTGTCTTATGAGACCCAGAATTACAGCACCATAGACAGATTTAATTTTGATGCAAACTCTGGGAACATATTAATTTAATAAAAGTGGAAATACACTGTCTCAGGCTAGAAATTATCTTAGACCTGTTATTTAATTTATTCATATTCAAGACAGAAGCGTTTAAGTTGACATTCTGTTCTTTTCTGGGTGTCTATCTGGTCATTTTTGGACACTTATAGGATATTTTTGGTGCCAGGAGGATTTATATTCCCTCGCACAAACGGATGACTATGTTGTCCTGCAGACTGGCATCACCAAAATGAAGGATACCTCTTATATGAGGAACAGCTGATGAATAGGGGGAAGCCAGAAGTCCTTGGTCCCCCTTGCCCAAAATGGGTTTGAATTCAGTTCTTACTCTTTAACTTGGTATGCTAATGACCATGACACAGGGAAGCTATTATCAACTTCCTTCTTTGATCCTCCTTTTGAAACTGGCAGCCATGAGAGGAGGTATGTGAATCTGAGGGGAAGACAGCAGACCAAAGAGTGTGGCTCAGTGATGTGGCTGTTTGGTTGGAAGGGAAAGAACCTGGATTCTCCTCTTTGCATTGTCCTTCATCAATTCTTTCCAACTTATTAGTGATTCAGCATCAAAAGGATCACCATAGAACTGCATGTAATTGGATGAGTACTGTGCAAGTAGGTCAGAGCTACCTAGGTTCATATTGCCTCTGGATGCATGGATTACAACCCAGGACTTTCCACTTCCCAGCTGAGTGCCATAGAAAAGGACAAATACATACCTTTTCAGCTCCTTGGTGTAAGTGCATTAGTTACAGATGTTTGGTCAACTCCATTTTAAGGCTAATGAATCCCCTATCCAACCCAAAGGGGTACACCCATGTGCTATGGCAGCTATTGTGTATATTCAGTCTTTATAACTATGTCATTACACGTAGCTATCCATGCTCAGAGGGGTACAGATCCTGGAATAGAATCCCTCTCTATGCTTCAGTGCCAAAGTACCATGCAGATGTCCAAAAAATGCCACTTAGATGTCACTTAGATGACCATGACAGAATAGCATGTCATGTGTTAATGGAAATGTTGCTATGTTCTAGTATTTCTATATTTAGATGGATAGACAGATATACAGTAGGGGTATATGCATAAATATATAAAGGAGGAAGTGGAAATGCAGTTTTCTTTTAACAAATAGGTTTTAAAAATAATCAGTTATACCCTTTTTTATTTTGTAAAACTGTTTCTTCCTAACATAAAACATTCTCTTAACACTCTGAAAGGCAACTTTGATGAAAGTGCAAAGAAGAATAAATCATGGTAAATTTCAAAAGAGAATTGGAACATTCTGAGAGTGTTCTCTCTCTTTCCTGCCCCCTGCCCCCCATCCCTAGAAATATATATATATATTTTTAAAGCAACAATAAATGGCTTTATGCTAAAAGTTCCAGGTATTTTCTACCATGATAATTTAGTATAATGTGTTAAAAAAAACCAACAAAAAAACAATTGCTCTGGTGTTGGTATTTCTTTATTTGTGTATTTTTACAAGAGAGAAGCCTGAACAGAAAGAAATATTTATCCTTAGTTGTTAGGGTAATTGGCTGATGAAATTTATTAAATCAAAGCAGTATGGAATAAACCAGATTAGTCTAATTACACTGAATTGTTAACTGAGCTATGGAAACAGGGATTAGTTTAATTACAAAAATACTTTAATTTAATTGCCTATTGAGAAACTAGATCTTTCACAGATTAAAGGCACGTCTTCTAATAATTTATTTTTAAAGAAGTCAGAAATGTTGACTCCTTTTTTTACTGATATTAATTATGTTTTCATATTTTGGGGGATGGCACTGGCATTATTAAGACATTAAATTATCTGAATATTTGACTGCCCTTGATTCACAGAATTCTTCCTGTTTATTGCCTATTGTGTTTCTTTGGACCTTGAACATAGCTCCTAGCAACCAATCATTTCATTGAAATTAAAAGCAAATCACTGTCCTACTTGATAGTTCCTTTGTGATGCTCAACCTAGAATATAATTGCTTCATTCGTATAAAAATACAGATTAAATGAATTCATATGGTATGACATATGCAGTTTTCTAAGCTACATTATTTTCTGCATAACTGCTTCAGAAATCTTAGCATTTCATTAGAAGATTGGCAAAATAAATTTACTGAAATCGTATTAAAACACAGTAGTATAAAATGATCTCTCACTCTCTTTATTTTAGAGGAACATGTAGTTCAGCAGCAAAGCATAAACAGTTGCATAAATAGAAGCCCCACTGTGATTCCTATTAAAAGTAAAAATGACTTTATTCATTTTACTACACTCATATATTTCAGTATATGTCGTTATGTGGTATGATCTTAACCAATTGCCTGACGCTCAATGTTTTTCTGAATATGACCTAGATGTTCATTAACTTTCAGTAAGGTATCATTACAATATGGTTACAAAATTGACTGAGACTACCTGAATGCACTTAAGCACAAGCTAATGTGTTTATCCCCCCCCCCACCCTTCCCTAATATAAAAACAACTAAAAAGTATAGAAAATACATTTCAGTTACTTATACTAGAATCCATTTAGCTTTCACTCAGAACTATGGACATGCCTGCTTGTTCACTTCCGTGTATTCTAAACTTCTATAATTTTATTTTATTGAAATAAATTAAAAATGAATGTATTTTAATAAAAAGCTGTGAGAAACCTGGCCAATGATGCTATCTTTTAATTTCTTGTATTTTTATATATAAGCAGAAAAGTCACTCAAGCTGATAACTATTCTGTTTACATATTAAAGCTTCTGAAATTATGTCATCTCCTAGTGGACTATGGTTTCTGATGTTATTTGTATTGAGTTACCTGAAGAATTTGAAAGATGTTGCAGAAGTTCGGGTACTTAATCAGATAACATTAAAGAAACATCAATATATTCACATCATCTGCTTTCCTGAGAATTTAGACAAAAACATAGATTATTTTGAAGTCCTTGGAACCAACATTGGCCAACACCATTAAGGATCATGTCTTTAGAATTTCATTAATAGAATAGACATACATTCCATTAACATCATATAACATAACCTAATGGTCATGCATGAAAAAGACCTTGGCATAGCAGCTAAAGGATTTTCCTATAGAGGTATGATTTTGAGCTTCAACTTTGCAACCAAAATGAATTGTAATGATAGAAGTTCTAATTTAAAGATGGTCCCTAACAGGAGACTGAGGGGTTAGAAAGTGGGAGGTGGTCCCTCAGGTTACAGCTAGCTAGCTAGGGTATAGATGTTAGTTAGTAAATTGGTGAGAGACATACTAAGGCAGGGGTGGGCAAAATACAGCCTGTGGGCCAGATTCAGCCCACAAGGCCATTCTATCCAGCCCACAGGGCCCCTAAAAAAAATTAGAAAATTAATATTTCTCTGTTCTTGGTTCCTGTCAAAAACGACAGGAACCAAGGGCAGTAGGACCCAGGGGAAGCCCGGCGGGAAGCTCCAACAATAGTGGGGCCAGCCTGGCCCCGCCCCCCAGCCAGAAGCTTCAGCCGCGGTTTCTGGGCTGGGAGCACGTGGCTGTCTCAGCACAGTAAGCTCAGGTAAGTGGGGGTGGGAGGGACCCTGGAGTGGGGAAGCAGCCCCTCCCCACCCACAACTGGTGTCCCACACTGCAGCTGCTTGCAGCCCACATGGGGCTGGCTGTGCCCACTCTAGACAGCCCCACACAGGGAGTGCCAGCCATGGGGTGGGTGAGGGGCCACTTTTCCCTGCACTTAGCAGCATCTTCTTCCCTGCTGGTGAGCCTGGGGTCGGGGTTGTGCGCTGCCCCCTGCCTGTACCGCAGGGCTGGGAGGCACTGGGTGTGAGTGGGTGGGGAGCCACCAAGAGCACAGGGCCTGCACCAGTGTCCTGGGGCCAGTGCCAGCAGGGCCCAGAGCAGGGTGGCAGGAGTGCGGGGTCCCAGCCGGCAGGGGCTCTATGGAGCCAGGCCAGCTCTCCTCTCCCTGTTGGTGCAGGTTAGCCTGGCTCCACAGACCTTTGCCGGCCTGTGCCCCACTCTGGGCCTCACCGGGGCTGGCCCCGGGACATTGGTCCCAAGATGGCGACCAGGGGGTGGGGCACCTGTCAAGGGGTGGGGCTACCCATGAGGCCCTTGACATCCTGCCAAAACTGGGTAAGTGGCTCTCCACCCAAAATAATTGCCTGCCCCTATCCTAAGGTCTTCAGAGGTTGCTTACTGCTCCAGAATAAATCCTATGGTATAGTTCCTCTCATTCATTTATGTCTGTGCTTATTGAACCTGGTGATCATTACACCAAACACCAGTGGACCCAGTATATATGGAGAGTCAGAGGTAGCTAACCATTAGCTAAAGAGATGGGTGTATATCTTAACAATATTAGATAATAGGGCTGTTAGTCTGAACAACCTCTGACTTGTAGATGTACCAAATCCACCTGGTTATTGATATCTACTACACTGCTTCAGTGGTTCATTTCTGAGATTTTAAAACTTGTTTTATGGCATAGTTGCAAGTTACATTGCTCTTTCCTTAGACACTGTACTTACATGTTGTCTAAAATATTTTTTCTTGTTCAGGTTCATATCTCTATTTGATTCAGTTTGTACTCATTTATTTCTAAATATATCTCCCCTTTCCATAGTTGAATACCATTAACATTTTCAATTCCCATTAGTGCTGCCATGCACAATGTTAGGTTAATTATACACCTAGGCAGATGTTCAGAAGGATTTGATTATGACTCTCAAAAATGCAATCTTTTAGAGGGATTCAGAAGCATATTCTTCTTCTATTAATGTTCTTAACTTTAATTAATGGAAGACTGGGGCAGCCTTGTGTGTTCTAATGATCATAAAATGCTGTTTGGAAACCCCTGTGTGAAAAGTAGAGGAGTGGAAATAAATGAGTATAGGAGGGAGTGCAGTAAGAAAATTTTATTTGTTTAAAAGGAAATGAATAGGGAGGTTGGCTTAAGTGAACTATGTAGGGGAAGGATACTCTTCTACATGAGAGGCAGAGGGGAGACTGGGAGATTGGGTGGATTGGGATGGACTATTCAACTTTTGGGGTAATATTTGGGGGTTGTTTTGTTATGTATTACTCTAATACTTTATAATCTGTATAGTTATTTTGTCTTCCTCTGTAAGGTGCTCTGCATGCTTCTTGGGGGAGGGCAGCATATAATGCTTAAATAGAAATAAACGTAAAGAATGTTTTAAAGACGACTGTCTCTAAAACACATAAATTGGGCACATCCTTTATTAAGATGCAACACATAGTGGTAGCCAACACAAATGAATCAAGTTAAAGTGAGAAGGACCATTAGATCATCTAGTATGTGACAGACCATTAACTTGCACCTATACCCATCTCTGTATTGATTCCAATGAATTTTAAATGGCTAAAATGTATTTTCCATAAAGACATCTAGTGTTAACTTGAAGAAATTAAGAAATTGATATCCACTACTTCCCTTGTCAGTTTGTTTCAGTGGTTAATCACCTCAGCCTTTTTTTGTTATTTCTAATTTGATTTTGTCTGGCTTCAACTTCCAATTATTGATTTTTGTTACACTTTTCTCCACTAAATTAAAGTTCTCTTTAGTACCTAGTATTTTCTCCCCATGAAGGCACTTTATACACTGTAATCAAGCCACTTTTCTATCTTCTTTGAGAAATAGATTGGGTCTGAAATCAAAATTGGGAGAGGTCAAATAAAAGAATTAAGACAACAGATCCCTGTATTTCTCCAATATTCCCTTTATCAACCTTTTTGTCATCATACATACACATTCAGGTGAAAAAGCTCTGCTCATGCTTGTCGAAGATGCTAAATCTGAGAAACTGTAAAGAAGGATAATAAAGGAAGTGGTAGCTTTAATAATTAAGTAGTATGCAGCATTTAGTTCCTCCTGTAAGGTGCTAGCTTCCCCAGTTCTTATTTTACTCATTTAGCAGTCAATGTGAAGCTTTGAAAGTATGCTTCATCTTCTAGCATGTGAGTGCAGAATCTGTCTCTGTTTCATCACTAAAGTTGCTTTTGCTTAAGCTGGTTAGATTGTAACACAACCCCGGTTTTCTTTTTTATATAAATATAAAAAAAAATATGCATTCCCTTCCTTTCCCCAACTATTTCTTATTTTTTCTCTCCCTCTCTATTCCATATAGATAATTATGAGTAAGATAAGACATAAGATAATCTTTAGCATTTAATTTTGGTAGCAAGTTTTTTGGGTTTTTTCTTTTCTTTTTCTCTCTCCTTCTTTGCAAATAAATGCCCTGCTATTTTGATAAGGCCATCCACTGCTTTATATTGTATAATTATTATGTTTATATTGATTTTTACTGTTTAAATTGTGTGATTACTGTTTTACTGGTTGAGGGGAGGGGGGCATGCTATATGATCTAGGCCTACATGTGTAAGTTAGCATAAGTCATGTCAAGTTCCCATGTTGTGTCCCCTGCTTGGCATACCTTATTGTAACTCTGTTGTAACTGTATGACTCATGACTCCCAACTCCCATGTAAACTGGTTCCTTGAGTGAGTGGGTGATTGACAGGCAATGGCAGTAGGTCTAAACATGGCTCCTCCTGAATGACTGAACCATTAACTTGATGATGTAACCATCACCCTGCATTGACTCTCCCAGGCTCGAGATTTGGAAAACAAAGACTGCTGCAGAAACCAGCCAACTCACCATTGCAACACAGACACCTGAAACTGCATGTCCTCCCCTGGAGTGCACATGATCATTACAGCAGGGCTGACCCTTGTCTGCGTACACCCCTGCCACTAGGGTCATAGAAGGTCTGCCTCTATAAAGAGGGGTAGTGAAGACAGACCAGTGGGAATGCCATTTCCATCTGGATCAGACCAGCTCCATGTCATACCACCTATCCACCCCAGAGGCCCTGCTGGTGATCCTGTCTGGACAACACCTTGCTGAAAGAGACCCTGACTGACCAATGAGGATCAACTCCCAGCCTGGGATAGGCAGATATTACCTGTACCTTTCCTCCTCCAACTTGGACCCTGTCTCTTTCCTCCCGCACTTCATCCCCTTTACCAAGCTTCTTTGACCACTGCTGCCAGTGTGTGTGTGTGCACACAAAGGAACTAATAAGCGCTATAGACCATATATTGTTTCACTATCTTTTCCTGTTCAATAAAACCACTATTATTAGGAACCCCAAGATGGGTTATGTTTTACTGCGGCTCGGCCCCACCTTTAATTCCAGTCCCTCTTGGCTCCAACCCCCATTTTCCTAATCTCCTTTCAACTCCATCTCTCCTCTGCTTGCACTTCTGTCACTTTAACTCTCTCAATTATTTTTTTCCCCACACTATCATCTTAACCCCCATCTATCCCCCTCTTTCCCCTGCTTCTCAAAATCTTTGACCCTTGACTCCCCCCTTCCATAGTCACCAAGCACCCTAGGTATCCCAAGTACCCCAAGCACACACCACCCAAGTTAGGAGCTCACCTGTGTGTGTGTGTGTGTGTGTATACATATGTATACGTATACATACACGTGTGTGTAATATCAGTTGTCAATACCTGCACGCCCAATACACATAAGCGGATCACTAATTTGTATATCACGCACATGATTATATATATAGATAATCATGTGCGTGATACACAGATCACTAATTTGTATATGTGTATTGGGTGTGCGGGTATTGACAACTGATTTTGTCTAACTTTTCGTATGCATAGTGTGCATGTACTTAAGTTGGTGATAGGTGTGCATGTGCTTAGACTGGTAATCTTGTGGGGGGGTGCGCATCTAATTGATTTTTGTGTGTGTATATGGGCAATTGTGTCACACCCTCCCATCTAACAGCGCAACTTTCAGATCCTGAGAATTGGCCTGGTCCCATAGGACAACAAAATGACTGTCTGGCTAAGTTAGCCTAGTCAGAAAACATTTTTTTCCCCAGTTATTTTTACCTTTCCAACAAAAAAAAAACAAACCCCAAAAACATCATTTTCCCTCCCCAAATTACAGTTTTCTTTATAGGCTAGCTCTTATGCATGTTGATTTTTTTTTAAATTATTATTCCTACAGATGAGGACTAAAACAGGAGATATAATGAAAGTGCCCATGTTACTTTTCCCTAAAGCATCCTTCTGCATTTCCTCTTCTCTTCCTCAGCCTTTTCTCCAGCTCCTTCCTAGGCAATTTTCATTCAGCCCCTACAAGAATCCTTTCTTGTCTCTCTTTCA
>NW_005842510.1:671874-688335 GCF_000455745.1 Alligator sinensis | reverse complement strand
AGCAGGATACCACAGTAATTTTAAAGAGACCTTTATCACAGAAGCATCTTACCTGTTAGCTACTTTTTTCAACCTGGAGAAGAGAATCTTTCTGGTACATACTGAATTCTCCTTCTTAGCACACCTTTCATCCAGCAGACATCTCATGAACTATAAGAAACCAGGTGACAGTTAGCACTTAAATACTTTTTAAAGGCCCAAAAATACTGTAACATAAAGCTAGAAATACCTTGAAATTGGTGACGAGGAAAAAATGTCATAGAACATAATAAATGGATGCAGTATTCAACGTGAACAATTCTTTGGTGTGATAGATGCCTATGACTGGCCTACATAGATCTGCACTGCCCCATTTTTTGACCCTAGTATGAGAATGTGACAGGAAGCAGCATAGAAGAAGCTCAAAACTATAGGCAATCAGGGCTAGAGAGCTCTAACTTTTGGGTTCCCTCAGGGAGGTATTATTGGAGTCACTGTAATACTATATTGTCTACTTCAACTATGCTATACATGGGGATCAAGACCATCCAGTTGTCAAGACTGTCTAAAGCAAAGGAAAGACTGAAGAGGATAATCATTAAGATGTTGTCTTTATATTCGTCCATAAGGAGGTCATCTTTGAGATCTTCTACAGTACCATGTTATACTAAAGTATAACATGACAGTTTAATACTAAAATAAAATAATGGGAGTTTACTGGTTATTCTACTGCACTTCACATTTTAAATATTCCTCAAATATGAGCTAAAACCTTTCAGGTGCATCATACTAACAATGCCATTCTTAGTTACCCTTATCCATTAATAGCAACATATACATTTTAGAGTTCATGTATTTTTTTCCCTTTTATGAAAAGATTTCATGCTGTAGCTCAGTTACTATGGTGAAGAGAGATAGATTTTTTAAAGAGATTTTCTGGGCATTCTCTGATGCTAAGGGGAGCAAGGGGACAGTATTTCCTAGAACAATGGGTCCAATTCTTTTCATTGCACTGAAACAAATGGTTCCATTGATGCCAAAGAGAGTAGGTGAAAATAAGATAACTATGGTTTGGCCCTTTATCTGCAAATAGGTTTTCATTGCATTGTTTGTTATGACAGCTGTTTTCTAGGTAACATAGATCAAATGGGATATTTGGATTCTTCTTGTATGATTTGCTGTATCACATGCTTACATTGGCTGGCTATAGTTAGAATGTGTTTGCAGCAAACTGATTACAGAGCTGCAAGCTTATCTGGAAATAGGTTTAGAATGAACAAGTTAAAACTCACTTGACAATTTACAAATTTGGGATAAAACTATCCTGTTTACCAAAAGCAATTTATTTTAGAATTACAGCTTAAGATTTTATGGACAACTATTTTTAGCTCAGTCCATCAGAGTCAGTTCGATAAAATTCAGAATCAAATGTAATGTGGCAGTTCCAAATAGTTACATAATTAAGTTAATTCCTCCGTTACACTAAATCAAAGACTGCTTCATAGACTGACTGCACAAGTGAGTATTAGGAGGGCAATTCAATTTGGCTTTCTGCTATAGTAAAAAAAAAAAAATCACACCCTTATTGAGATATATGTGTTAAATAATTTCCCATAAAAATCTTTAGCTAGATTATCAGGCAAATAAACCCCATTGTTTTCCTTGATTATATTCAACTAACCCAACTCAGTTTCTCATGCACAATATGTATAATATTTGGATGGCTTATACACATTGTAAATAGCTAACGTGTGTAATGTCACAAACATTCTGGAATATTTTATGTGATTCTTTAGTTCTTAATATTTTCTAGTCCCAATAAGGAGTCAGGGATCCATTTTGCTGAATATTTTGAAATCACAGAGTTAGAGAGGATCTCAAAGATTTTTGTCCAGTCCTTTGCAAAGATGGTGGTTTCATTACTTTTGAATCATCCAAGATGAGTGCCTATCCAGCCTTTCTTTGAAAATCTCCCTGGACAGGTTATTCCATCATCCAACCATTCTGGCAGCAAGGGAGTTTGTCTCAAGATTTCCAAACCTGCTTTGAAGTCTTAACCCCATTGCCTCATGTCTTGCCTTCTGTAGCAAGGGAAAACATTTTTTTTTTCATCTGCTTCAGGGTATCCTTTAAATATTTTGAAACTATTAGCATATTCCCACTCTTCCTTCAAGAGGAATGGCAACAACAATACATCCTGAATCTTGTAGAATTTAAAACAGAAGGATAAAATGAAAAACAATAACAGTTATGACAGACAAAAGATGCTAGAGATAACACATGTGATATTTGTGCTTTTCAGACAGTGCTTTCAGTATACCCAGCCCTAACCTTCCATAATTATTTATTTTAGGTCCCTTTTGCGAGGAGCGGGTTAAGCCTTGTACTTCTCAGCCATGCTTGAATGGGGCAACATGTCAGGATAATCAGCTTGGATATGTTTGTCATTGTCCTGCTGGATTTCTTGGCCACAATTGTGAAAATGATATCAATGAATGTTCCTCAAGGCCATGTCAGAATGGAGCCACATGTACTGACATGCCAAATGTAAGTTAAAATGTCCTAGAAATATGTTGCAGGGGTTTAGGTTGTAGCCGTGTTGGTCTAAGGATATAGGCAGACAAGGTTCCTTGGGTGAATTTGATATCTTTTATTAGACCAACCCAAATGGTTGGAGAATAATTATTAAGCAAGATGGGAAGGTGTGGCTGGGAAGTGTGTTGCACCTTCCCAGCAACACACTCCTAGTCACCATGGACGTTACCAGCCTATATACCAACATCCCAATATGCCACTAGAAAATAGAAAAAGTGTGGCTAAAGACCTGATTCTGTATATAATGTTTCCTAAACTTCTCCAGGGTGAGCTGCTCTTTAGTGGCAGTTCTACAGGATTTGCTTTCTTTTGGAGCTCCTCAGCACCAGGTAAGTCCTAAAAGTTCAGAGTAATCAAACTTTCAGCTCTGCAGAGGACACAAGAGCTCTCTTTGTGACACTGCCACTGCCAGGGACTTAAGCTCCGAGAGCAGGGGCGACTGTTTCTGCAGCAGCACCAACACTACTGACAGAGCACTGGCAAGATGCACTCTGGCAACCATGGTGGTGGTAGCAGGGTCCAACCAGGGCTCCCTGACAGCTTGCTGCTTGGTGAGCTATCAGGGAGTCAGCTCCTCTCCCTCTCCCCCTCCATTCCACCACAAAAGCACAGCCCTACAGAGAGGTAGATTGCACGTTTGAAAGAGCCACCTGGATACCACGTGAAGAACTGCTGCAGTACAGAAGAAAAACACCCACAAATCGCACACCGCTGGTTATGACCTATCACCCATCCCTTGAACCTGTACGGAAAATCCTCAAAAAATTGCAACCCATATTAGAAAAAGACCCTATTCTTAAAAAGATCTTCCCAGAGCCACCCATCCTAGCCTTCAGACAAGCACCGAACCTCGCCAACCTCATCACCAGAAGCAAACTTCCTCAACCCCAGAACACACCAAAAGGATCCAGACCGTGCCAGGACAAGAAATGAAAAACCTGCCAACACATCTCCACCACCTCCACTATTACTGCACCCCACAACAGAGCCACCAGCATCCCAGGATCTTACAGCTGCACCTCCAGGAATGTAGTATTCCTCATCCAATGCACCAAATGCCCTGATGGAAGATATGTAGGAGAGACCAGACAACAACTGCGCACCAGAATGAACGCACACCGGAAATCCATCAAAGACAGAAACACCCAATTACCGGTGGGGGCACATTTCTCACAGGAGGGCCACTCTCTCTACAATCTCTCAGTCCTGATCCTCAAGGGAAATTTACACAACACTTCCCAGAGACGAGCCTATGAGCTCCATTTCATCAACCTGCTGGATACTAGAGATCAGGGACTAAACATAGACATTGGATTTTTGTTACATTACAATCTGCCTGGCAACTGACTCCCCAGCCCAGCCCAGCCCCTGGCTTGTTTACTTTTCATTCCATCCAGGAAGAGCACACACCAACTGCTGCAGCTTCCTGAGCCTGACGAAGGGTTTTTTAACCCGAAAGCTTGCTTAATAACTATTCTCCAACCATTTGGGTTGGTCTAATAAAAGATATCAAATTCACCCAAGGAACCTTGTCTGCTTAGAAATATGTTAGAACATAAAGACAAATCATTTTAACTCCAGTAACTTCTAAAAAAACCCAATAATCCTGTTATACTGTGAGAGAAAAAACATCACAAAATAGTCTCAATATGTGTGGCATGTGAGACAGTAGCTGCCATGGCTAAAATAAATCATGTATACCTATTTTGTTTTCTTCACTTGTTTAGTTATTCACTTAAGAAAGCAGCAACATTGTTTAATTTATTTTTTCTTTTTCATATCCTACTAGAAATGTAGTACATACATTCTTCTTTATTAGTTATTGATTGTTTCCCATTGTTGCTTTTCATTGTGGGTTTTCTTTTTAATTTTTTTAAAACTGTTTTTCAAACAGAGTAAATTGAGGATGAAAAGGAAAGGATCATTAATAGGGGCATAATTTGAATGGTATCACAAATCAATGAGTTCTTATTTCACTAGTGAAAATCTTGTAAATATTATCACTGGTTCTAAAATGATGAAAAAAGTTTCAAAGCCCACTCTGCTTATTATATATCCATAACATATACACACATGTCTAGATAGACATGTGCATGTATATACCCATAGCATACTTTCAAATATTTTGTCCATTGGAACTTGATTCTTATCTCAAATTTATAAGCGTGTGTTTCAGTATTTTTACAATATGTTATTTATGCAAATACAAATGTATGCCCTAAAATAAAGCCCAGTGCTGCTGCTCATACAATGGACTGTGAACTTGGCCTTATTAACCTCTATTTTGCCCCATTCTTTGCAATCAAAGTGTATGTAAAAATACTGCCTTATTAGAAAAATAGAAGTCAGAAAGGCACCATTAGCACAGTTTGTTAAAGAGGTCTCTTTGTTCATTCTGGGTAAATTATAGATTAAGTTAACTGACATCTCTCTTTCAAATGGCTATTCTTGCTACTTTACAGTGAGGGGAAAATATGTAAGCTGTTTCCATTTAAACATCTGAAAGCTAGTGCTTAAAAAATATCACTAAGATTACAGCTCCATGGCCATTTGTAAAGCTTGTATTCTAAACAAAGTCAGAGCTCCCAAAGGATTTAAACACCTAACATAGGATATAGGTGGAATTTGGGTACCTTGGGCCAGATCTAAACAGGTATTTAAGTGCTTAATTCCTATATGGGTACCTAAATAAATTGACTTTGATGGCTCTTAAGTCCAAAACTGTGTTCCATAGTATATCAAACACCTAACCCTGGCAGTGCCTTCATTTTCTAGGAGCCTGTTTTTTTTTGAATTTGAAAGTTGCATGGGTCCTGTGGTTCTGTTTTGTGAGAGTGCCCAGAAGTTTTCTGCACAGCTTTGATTTTTAGCTAGCTCCTGCCTTAGCCTTATGTTTCAGGCGCACACTTGAGAAGTGGGAGTTGCAGGTTTGAATCCCTGTCAGACTGAGGAGAACTTAGATTCCTAGGCCTCTCACTTTCTCAATATGTGCTGGAACCAGTAGAGACTACAGGTGAGTACAGACATTACATTTAGAGTAATAGAATCAAGTTTAGTGTGGTAGAAAAGATAGGTATGCAAGTGTTCACAACACTTAGTCTGGTCTAAAAATAGGATGCATCCAACAAGGTATGATTCTAGACCAGTAGGGTTTAGAATAGTATAACAAACACTTGTACAGTTCCCCTACCAATAGACATTCTCTGTTGTCCTCTGGAAACCCAGCATACATTATGCCTGCCCCCTTTTCCCTGCAGGGAGAGACTCTGGCACTCAGGCTGCATGTCAGCTCCTGCCGAATGCAGAGCAAATCCTGCCCCTCTCCCCAACCCCATCTTTTGCTCCAATCTGTAGGGAGATACAGGGAGCTGAGCCATATACAGCAGGGACGAGGACAATTAGGGGTTAGTGTTCATCCCAGGGCCATCTGCAGTGTGGATAGCATAGTAATGGGGAACACAACAAAGACCTCCAGGTAGCTAAGGCTCTGAGCCAGACCCCTGCAGCTGCAAGAGCCCAAGACACCATCTCAAAGCAACCCAAGACACATAGAGACCCATACACACAGCCAAAAGACCCCCAAGACTCAGACATACCCCAAATTCCAAAACCAAAGAGTCTGACACAAGCACCCTGTGATCCAAACCTCATTCGAGACCCATCTGCAACATGGGGGAGCCAGTGTTGGCATTTTGGGTCCAGGGAGGGGGCATAGAGAAAGAGACAGGAATGGGCTGGCAAAGAGCCCATTCCTGCCAATTTTGGGGCTGTGTGGCTGGACCAGCCATTGCCAGCATATACTTAAGCCATAAAAGTTCAGGCCTGGGTGCATGTTGTTATGGTTGTTGCCAGCAAGCAGATAGTAGGAAGTTCAGGGCAGGGATTGGGAGGGGGTGGGAAGTGGACATTTGAGCTGAAACTTGCAGATGAATACAGTTGGAAAGTTCAGGGCTCAGGAGAATGAGACCAACCATCTTGGGGGCATCAGAAGCCCCCCAAAATTTTGGGGCTCAGGGAGATATGACTAACCATCTTGCAAGTGGCAGGCAGATGCCTCTGGAATAGTCAGAGACTAATCAGAGACCAAATGGATGAAGATCCAATTCAACCAGACTCACAATGTGAGCCAGACCTCCAGAAGTTCAGGATACACTATGCTTTACTATGAGGAGCTGTCTGGCTTCCTCCTGAGCAATACAGCTGTCTCCACCCTACACACCTATACTACCACTGGGGAGGAGTTGCAATGGTGGTAGAAAGACCCCAGCAGCAGGGGATGCAGGAGAGCCCCAGGGAGACAAGAGGCCCAGGTGTGTAGCATCAGCTTCCCAGGGATACAAAGAAAGCAGGGGTGCTGCTGATGCTAGACCCCAAACATACAGGGAAAACAGGGGCAGAGGTGTAGCTGGAGATGAATTACAGCTCCCTTGACCTCTTCCCAGGCTGTGGGACCATAAGCACCCAGAGGCAGGACTTGAGGGACAGTTCCAATAACACAGTGATCTAAATGTAGCATGAGGACCCTGATACTATGCCATCCGTATTACAGGGGCCCCTGGGATAAGCAGCCAGTCCCTGATGGTTCTTCAGCCCTCTGAATCTGGCAGAAGACATACCCAGAAATACAACTGGGACCAAGGGTGTTCCTGTCCCTTGCCTCTAACTGCTCCTCAGAAGCCCCACTTCTGATGCAGAGACCAGCCACGAGTCCCAGTAGGGGGAGCTGAAAACACCCACTCCTAATACAGGCCCTAGCATAGAGGCCAAAGAACATTCACTCCTGCTCCTGGTCCCAGCACAAGGACTGTAAGAGCACCTCCCCCTTGTCCCAACCTGGCCACTTGATATGGGAGGCCAGCTTGGCGATGATGCCCAAGATGTCCCAGCATATATAGAAGTTCTGCAGCCACTGCTTGTTGTTCTAGGCATCCAGGACAATCCACTGCCACTTGTCACTGCTGGTCTTATGGGACCCAAACTGCCACTCAGTGGTCTGAAGTTGCTTCCGCAGCATCCTGGAATTAATAGTGTCCATGAAGGCCTCAGCTTCACTAGTTAGATAGAACTAGTTGGCTGATTCCAGGATGCTTGGTGGCCATAGGGTCCAGTAGCATCTGCCAGGTCATCCATAGATAGGCATATGTAGTATTCCAAAGCCTTCAGTGAGAGTCATGAAGGGCAACAAGGACTTGCTGCAGTATGTGGTCCATAGACTTGTGTGCAAGTGGTAGGGATCCATGGCAGGATGGGGGCACAGAAAATGATGTACTTGCAATTAATGAGAGAGGCCATAGTCAGGAGCCTCAGAGCATGGTGTGAGGGGCTACTAGCCCAGGAGTTCCTGGGGCAGGAGCATGGTCCCCTGAGGCAGCCAGCCAGTCAGGACTGCCCTGTGCACCTAGCTGTGCTTGACAATCCCTGGCAGCTTTGGGAGCCCTCAGGGCATGATGGGATGTGTTCCAAGGGGCCACATGTCCGTAGGCCATCACCAATCAGGTTTCCTGTGCACCTCTTCCCACAAATGCTCAATGCTTGCACTCTACTGGTAGAAGTTTAGGACACACAAACTAATCCATGCAACTTAGACCAGTTCATTTGAATGCTTGCACGGCCTCCACAGTTCCAGTCACATCCTTCTTCATTATTTTTTTCTCCTGGCTGGATCTAGCCAGCTTGTCCCCACTCAGCGTGCAAGTTTTTTGAATCACCATTCTGACATGCCTGACTCTACACTTCAAGGGGCCTTGCTATGGGGATTAGATTCCTTCCTGGCAGCCAGGCACCTAGAGTTTAGACACTGTGATGCCTAACTTCTTTTGGAGATGGAGCCAATTTAGAAAAGAGAAAAACTACAAAACAACAGTATTCTGCTGCTTGATCTAGTAATGAAATCAGAATATCAACCACATTCAGAGTTAGTAGCACGTAGCAAACACAGCCTTTGTGTAATCTATTTTTGAAGGCCTAAACCAGTCTTCTAATATTATGGTTGTAAGATATTTGAGGCAGGGGCTGCTTTCTATTCTGACTTTGTGCAGCATGTGGTATAATAGACCCTGACTTACAGAGGGTCTCCAGTAGAAAAAAAATCTTATTTCTGAATTGCCTTGAATATAGAAAATAATTGTTTCCATTCTTTCCTCACATCTGTAGGATGTAGTGTGTACCTGTCTGCCAATATTCACTGGAAAGTTCTGTGAGAGAATACTGACGCCATGTGACTTCTCACCATGCTTAAATAATGCTACTTGTGTGGATCAGCAGCAGAGCTATCATTGCTGGTAAGATAAGAAACTAATTTAGTTCAGCACTCCATTTGATCACTTCATAATTTGAAGATGAGTGCAAAAAAGAAGTTTTGAATAAAAAGAGGGCATGGGAAAATATAAAATTTCATTTTAGTAACTTTTTCTTATGTTGGTGCTGTATGAGATTTTTTTTCAAGGATGCTTGAAGGAAGTGTTAAAAAAAGATCTGAAGCATTGAGGAAGTTATAAATTGTTTCATCATAAATTCTCTAAGATAAAATATATAAACCCTGACACACTGGAGACAAGTGAGACAATTAAACTGCAGAGATACCACTCCCATTCAGTGTATATGATGATAATATTATCTTTCAAAAGGATAAAACAAGTATGTTCATTTCTAATTCATAGACCTATGTTAGTAGTTCTCAGTTTGATCCTCTAAGCAGCATATAAAAAAGTAGTGCTTTATTTAAATAAGGCTATGCTAAAAAAATATCCATTTGCAAATGACAGAAGTGACCCAGATATATGGGGCTATAATTTCAGTCCATTTTAAATAGCTTTACAGATATTTTCTCACACCATTAAGAAGTACAATTTGTACTCTTCACACTTGCTTGACTTTTATCCGGATGCCTTAAAGTAGGTTCTGTTGAGTATTATTCAAGTGCAGTAAACAACCTACAAATTTTAGAGTATTCATAAATGCAGAAAATTAAAAGCTGAGGTACATAAAAGCCTGAAAACACATTAAGAACGAACTTAGAATGTGCATACACATAATAGATTTTTAGTACACACTGTTTTAGCCCATCAGAAAAGATTCACAGGTTTTTTTTTAATTAAAATATATATGAAACTATGCATATAGGTTTCCCAAAAAGGAACTGGTCATGGGAAGATACAGGCAATTGTGTTGAACAAAGCACTGTGCTCATTTATTCACTAAGAAATCTGCATTCTACAATTCTGTATTGAGTCCTTTACATAATGTGTTTCTGAACCTGTGTGAAACAATATTGAACCCTATATTTAAAAATATGAATACTATAAGCACTCAGTATTAATACATAGGCTGCCTTTCTAAATAATTGTTTCTATAGTTAACATATCATTCTCAGAACTACAAGTTAAATATTCAAATTTTGTGTAAAATAAAGTTAAAGAAAAAAGAGCCACAAAAAGGGTCATGAATGGAAACAGTGTTTTTACAGTAAAATAAATACCTGGTATAAGTGTGTTAACAGATTTTAGGTTATCATATTGGATACTGAACCTGGAACTTCCAGATGTAGAAGCAAAATTTCTATAGTTCAAACTGAAGAGCCAGGCTTTCGTGGGCTGTCCTAGATTTTCATCCATTGTTGATTGGGCAGAAAGTAAACACAACACACGTTGACCATTTGGTTACCAAACAATATTCTACATTAATAAGTTCTAACAGAACTTTTCAGATTTGAGCTACGAATATAAAGAAATGTGGCCTAATGAAACCATTGGTAAGATTTGCATTACCTTTGGCAAAACATTACCTTTTATGACTGTTTGTTGTACACATCTTTAGCTGTAATTTTGGTTCTATAACACAGGCAAATGCAAAGTTGTTAGCAGAAGCATGTCAGGTTTGCAAAAGCTTGTGAGAAGTGAGCCCAATTATAAACTTTAATGTTTAACCTTCATGTGTGGATGAAATATGATTTATATATATATTGCATTATATATAGCACAGCACACAACACACATGTATAATATATATTATATAAAGATATATAATATATTTCTATGTTGTTTATTTTATATATATATATATATATATATATATAACTGCAATTATGTTTAATGTAAAGAAAAATAATACTGGAAATAGAATATTGTATATAGAAGTAGGTAAATCATCTTTTAGCTTTTCATCACATAAAGGGCTTACTCCTACACTTCATACATCACAAGATTTTTACATGGGGTTTTAATTTGACTTTTCATTAATTTAACTTTATCTTTATCTGAATATGCCACTTCAAATATAAAGAGTAGTTTAATATTTTACCTAGCAACCCAGCACAACAGGACTATACCCAGGAACTCAAAAACAGGACCTATGTTCCTGAAGAGTCACAATGAAGCAATACATTCAGGGATAACAAATTGTTAAGTGGGGACTGATTTTTCTGAAATCAATGTTGATGGGCAAAGATAGTACATAGCACTGAGCATCTCTCATGAATTGTTCAGAAGCTTCCAGAATCAGACTCTTCAGAAATTGTTTCTAGATCATGTGCTGGAAGTTAGTGACCAACTATGCCCTGAAGTTTGCCTCATGCTCTTAACTATTTTGGCTCATCTTTAGTTGCTAGGAAATAGTCTTAGTGTCTTTAATATTGTTTAAATAGTAGTAGATGCATGAATAATAATAGCACCTAATACATTAAAACTTTACTGGTTTCAGAGTTAAAATTTTCCCCATAATTTAATTGTAAATTATGAATGTTAAAATTATTTATGCAAGTGTACTACCACTGTCACAGACACCAGAGGAAGACAGAGAAGATGCTGGGTTTGTGGTTTAATATAGCTATTTTGTTAACTTCCACATTTGGGAACTATCTGGCTCCTCTAATAACTCCTCTAATGTACATTTTCCTTTCTTTGTAATCCATGTCACTTGGTGGATGGCTGCCATCAGTAGCCTCCCAGGACTCACCTGTCTATATTGCTTATAGAAATAATGCCCTCAGTCATGTATGCCCAAGCCGTGCTCTAAAGTGTTAGCCCTAGGAGTATTACCAGAATTCACTACTTCTCCCCTTATAAAGGTGTACATTAGTGAAAAAGAAAAGTGCCATCAAGCATTTTAGCTATGATGACTAGATTACTCTACTTGGTCTGTGCTGTATACTTTGAGGCTGTAATCTCTTCAAATCTTGCTTGGGAGAATTCTCCACAAAGCAAGACAATAATTTTAAAAGCAATAATGAAAAAAGGAAAAGCGATTAAAACTTCATTGAAATTAACCCAAAATTTAGATTCATTTATCCTTAGTACTTAATTTCAAAAGGTTTAGATTATGACTGTGCCTAGTCACAGTAAGGAAGACTGGGTGTTTTAATTTAGTTTCTTGCAGCTACCTGTCTACTATTTTGAATAGCATATGAGGGTGTGGACACCCTCCATAACAATTGAACTGTTCCCAAATGTTACTGATTGGGAATGAGTGCACAACTGTCACAGGTGTCTACCTGTACAGTGCCCTAGCATCCCATGTGGCTCTGTCACCTTTTAGGTGCTGAAGTGTTGTAGATTTGACACCGGGGTGGGAGTGAACATCCAGCCCAGAATGCCTCACAATGTGTGGGTGTGGGTAGGCCTATTTGAATTAAAAAGGCCGTGGGCTTGGCCCACTAAAAACTTGGGGGCTGCCACTGCTGGGCAGCCATTACAATCTTTAAAATTCAATAAATTATGGGGAACAAATAATGAAAAACAGGGTGTGCTCGTGAGGGTCATAGGGCCAAAACAAGTACACCCTGGGGGGGCACCGAGCAGAGCATGTCAGCCAGTGCCCACCAGCCTTCAAACTCAGCAAGAGAGCCAGTGGATACTGCCCAGCGGTGCTCCACCCAGAGATGGACATGAAGGACACCCAGGAAAAAAGCCCCAATGTCCCTCTGAACCCTCCCAGCCAAAGCCTCCCACCTAGTTAGCCAGATGGTAAACTTGGCCAGAGTCAGGAGGAGGTTGACCAGGAGGTCCCAGGCCTTAGTGGGGCAGCCAATGGGGAGTGCATAACAAAAAGGTGCAGGGAAAAGTGCAGCCAGAACCACAGAAGCAGGTTTCATAGTTTCATAGTTTGTAGGGTTGGAAGGGACCTGAGCAGATCATCAAGTCGAACCCCCTGCTATGGAAGGAAAGAGTCCTGGGGTCAAACGACCCCAGCAAGGTGTTCATCCAGCCTCTTTTTAAAGACCCCCAGGGTAGAAGCCAGCACCACTTCTCTTGGAAGTTGGTTCCAGATCCTAGCCACCCTGACAGTGAAGTAGCGCCTCCTGATACCTAGCCTGAATCTACTCTCTGCCAGCTTGTGACCATTATTTCTTGTAACACTGGTAGTGCTCAGGGAAACAGGGATTCCCAATGCCTGCTGGTCCCCCCTGACTGGTTTGTAAACAGCCACTAGATCCCCCCTCAGCTTTCTCTTGTGGAGGCTGAACAGGTTCAGGTCCCTTAGCCTCTCCTCGCCGGGCCTGCCCTGCTGCCCCCTGATCATGCGGGTGGCCCTCCTCTGGACCCTTTCCATGTTTTCCACATCCCTCCTGAAGTGCAGCACTCAGAACTGGATGCAGTACTCCAACTGTGGCCTGACCAGTGTCACATAGAGGGGGACGATAACCTCGTTGGACCTGCTTGAGATGTATCTGTGGATGCATGACAAGGTATGGTTGGCCTTCCGGACCGTGTCCCCACACTGTCGGCCCATTTTCATTTGGGCATCAATAATGACTCCAAGATCCTTTTCCACCTCTGCACTGGCAAGAAGGGAGTTCCCAATCCTGTAGGTATGCTGCTGGTTTTTCCTCCCCAGGTGCATTATCCTGCACTTGTTAGTGTTGAAACCCATCCTGTTCTCATCTGCCCACCCCTGTAACCTGTCTAGGTCTGATTGCAGCCTATTCCTCCCTTCTAGCATGCCCACTTCTCCCCACTTCTTAGTGTCATCTACGAATTTGAACAAGGTGCTTTTTACCGTCCTCCCCATCCAAGTTGCTGATGAAGATGTTGAACAGTGCGGGCCCGAGGACCGAGCCCTGCAGAACCCCACTGCACACATCACTCCACGTCAAACAAGACCCATCCACCACCACTGGAGGAGGAGGTGCAGAGGCTGCAACCTGGTACACTCCAGAAACATGTGCGCCAGGGTCTCCCTCTGCCCACAGAATGGGCATGCATCTGAGGGTGCTTCAAGGCATGCCAGATACATGCCTGTCAAGACAGCTCCATGAAGGAGCCACCAGCCTAGGTCCTCGGTGGCTTGGGGGATCAAGATGGACTACAGACTCTGCCACCGGGGTCCGTCGGCCCCGCCCTCGCCTACGATGTCCCACCACATGGTGTCTGGGTGGGACATAAGGGCGGTATGATGGATCATGTGGTGGGACATCGTAGATGAGCATGGTGGATGAGCATGTAGAGCTGGTACCAGTGGGCTGTGGAAAAGTGGACTGGGCATGGGTGTGGGTAGGAGTGTTTGCACCCATTCTGTGCTGGTCCCAGGGGGTGGATGACCTGTGGCTAGGAGCATTCTCACTTTTCTGCTTTTCCTTCTTTCCTAAACATGAGTTCACTAAAGTTTAGTAACTTGCACTTGCCAAACTGTGCAATGTGTTTTCCTGTCTTGCTATATCCAGGAAGGGGGGGTGGGGGAACATTTTGGCTCCCATTTTCAGGGCCCAGAGACTGGTGGATTGTGATGAGAGGCTGCAGTCAAGTAGGAAGTGTGGACACAGATGGTTATTGAAAAAAATAGCTTTTATTGAACAAAAAGTGAAAGGAGAGGGAGCTTTTTATTTAAAAAAGGCCACAAAAGGCAAAGAGGAGGGATGTAGCATTCTCAGTGAACACAACTACACAAGCCATTAGGGGCAGCAATAAACTACAGAGTCTATTGCTCAGCAGTCTGTTGCTCCCGGGAAGCTCCCAATCAAGGGGTTTACACTTATGCCCAGACCACAGCACATTAAGTTGGGTCACAGCATCCCCAGCCTACCAGCCTGGGGCTGCTCTGACCAGGGTCAGTGTGCTGCGGAGTGTGCAGGCTCAGTGTGCTTGCTGGCCAGCATGCAATGGAGCACCTTCGTGTCCCAGCCAGTCAGCACATCATGTACACATGTACTGCTGTGCACACAAAAAAAAAACTCTGCAGGAGGGTAGGACTTATAAATATAAGTACTACAGAGTTAATTAGCTTTGTGCACCCTAATAAGGGCACACATGTAGATATTGAGACATTTACTGTGCAGTTAAGTAGTCAACTGCACAGTAAATGTCTTGTGTAGGTGTAGCCAGTTTCAATAGTGGTGTTCGGGGTTGGTGGGTTGAGGAGTGATGTAGTGTGGGATGCTTGGGGAGCTGACCAGTCCTGAGACATGGAATACTTCATGTCTCCATGAAACACTGACTCAGTTCACAGTGAATACTTAATTTTCTAGATACACTTTAGAACCATTCCAAGCAACCATTTTAAAATGGTTTAGCAAGCATGTCTTCTTCAGGTTCAAATTTCATTTAAATTGGTCTAATTGTTATGTGTGTCCATACCCTGAATAAATGTGAAACTTCCTTATCCTGCATAAATTGTGAGTAATAATACTGCTGCTAATGGCAGGCTTAATAATTTAGTTTCAGTTTTCTGGTTTTAGTTGTTAGTATTTTACTTACCATTCCTCAGCCTGAAGATGTTTTCTTCATTACCATCTCAGCTTGTATTAACCCACTGCTTCTTCTTTTGAAAACCAGTTGTTCAATTCTTAACGTATAAGAAAACAGTCAATGTAATGTTCATTTCAGCTATGATATATGACCATGCTATATCTTAATTCTGTGCTTTTGGCCTTGATATTATGTACAACTTTGTGCTAAGAATATAACAATGGGTATTTTCTTGTGTGTCAAAATAGAAGGGGAATTTACATATTCAGTGAACAAGGGTATCTGTCAAAATATTTTGTGATTGTTTACTTCATATATCCTTCTATTACCCATGTTCTCTAAAACAATAAGCAGTCATAAAAAAATAGGAAAGGCGTTTTAGAGAAGTTTTTCTTCTCTTTTGTTATCTTTCTCACTTTACTGTCAGTGTCTTGATATTTTTTTATTTATACTTGTCTCCCATTGCTTGTCTGTTGAAAATGCTGCATCACAAGGGAAAATGGGCAAACAGAGAAATTGCAAAGAAAAATGACCTACCTATTTTTAAAAACTACTATAAGTTAGCCAATTATATTGACTCAAGGAAGCTGTGCTGCTTTCTTACCTGAATTAGGATGACAAGTGGAAGGAAATTAATTACAACAACAACAACAACATAGCATCGTACAATCTAGAGAAGTAGTAATGGAAGCATGGGTGACTGGTGCCTCCTAATACTGGAGGTCCTCCAGCAGCCAATTGCTGACTTTGGTGGGGAGGGTTGCCGCCGGCACTTCCAGTTTTGTGCTGGTGGAAATGATGGTTGCTTCTCTTAGGGGGGGCACATGCACCTGCATGCACCCCCTACACATTGCCGGTGAATGGAAGAGACCTACATAGGTCATCTAGTCCAACCCTCTGTTTGTGGTAGGACCATCCCTATCCATACCATTCTATACAAATCTGTTGTCTAACCTCTTGGCAAAACTATGCCATCAACCCTGACACAACATACAACATATACCCAAACAGTCAATGTAATGTTTATTTCAGTTATGACATATTACTATGCTATACATTCATTCTATTCTGACATTAACCTGCCACATGTAAAGCATGGGGTGCATTGTGGCCAACATCTTGCTTCTGAACAGGTTTATAGATTCATAGATGTTAGGGTAGGAAGGGACCTCAATAGATCATTGAGTCCGACCCCCTGCATAGGCAGGAA
>NW_005842510.1:661638-671753 GCF_000455745.1 Alligator sinensis | reverse complement strand
AACTGTGAAGAAGTTCTTCCTAATGTCCAGTCTAAATTTGCTCTCTGCTAGCTTGTGGCCATTATTTCTTGTAACCCCCGGGGGCGCCTTGGTGAGTAAAGCCTCCCCAATTCCCTTCTGTGCCCCCGTGATGAACTTATAGGCAGCCACAAGGTCGCCTCTCAACCTTCTCTTGCGGAGGCTGAAAAGGTCCAGGTTTTCTAGTCTTTCCTCATAGGGCTTGGTTTGCTAGCCCTTAACCATATGAGTGGCCCTTCTCTGGACTCTCTCCAGGTTATCTGCATCCCTCTTGAAGTGCGGTGCCCAGAATTGCATGCAGTACTCCAACTGCGGTCTGACCAGTGCCCGATAGAGGGGAAGTATCACCTCCTTGGATCTATTCGTCATGCATCTGTTGATGCACGATAAAGTGCCATTGGCTTTTCTGATGGCTTCGTCACACTGCCGACTCATGTTCATCTTGGAGTCCACTAGGACTCCAAGGTCCCTTTCCACTTCCGTGCCACCCAGCAGGTCATTCCCTAGGCTGTAGGTGTGCTGGACATTTTTCCTCCCTAGGTGCAGCACTTTGCATTTCTCCTTGTTGAACTGCATTCTGTTGTTTTCTGCCCACTTGTCCAACCTGTCCAGGTCTGCTTGCAGCTGTTCCCTGCCCTCCGGTGTGTCCACTTCTCCCCATAGCTTTGTGTCATCTGCAAACTTGGACAGAGTACAGTTCACTCCCTCGTCCAAGTAGCTGATGAAGACATTAAAGAGTATCGGTCCCAGGACTGAGCCCTGCGGGACCCCACTGCCCACACCCTTCCAGGTTGAAACCGACCCATCCACCATGACTCTCTGGGTGCAACCCTCTAGCCAATTCACCACCCACCGGACTGTGTAGTCATCCAAGTCACAGCCTCTTAACTTGTTCACCAGTATGGGGTGGGATACTGTATCGAAGGCTTTCCTGAAGCCTAAGTACATGACATCCACCCCTCCTCCTGTGTCCAGGCGTTTCGTAACCTGGTCATAAAAAGAGACTAGATTAGTCAGGCACGATATGCCTGCTACGAACCCGTGCTGGTTTCTCCTCAGCATAATTTGCTGAGGTTGTCAGAATATACTCAAGAGAACCCAGGAACACGGCCATTCCCCTGATACAGAGGAAAGCAAAAAAAAACCCATGGTCCATATCAGTCTGACAATCAGGTAAAATTCCTTCCTGACCCCAAATATGGAGATCAGTCTAATCCTGAATGGAGGAGCAAGACCCTCTGGCCAAGAACTTCTGGCTTCAAGTCCCAGCAAGAGCATTGGCACACCTCAGTCAAAATCCATAGCTTTGGCTGCCCCCAACACTCAGTCTCTCTGAGCAAACCCCTGACATGTAACAAGGTCGGGAGGTGGGTTTCCTTCCAAGCCCCATGTAGCAACCACTAATTAATACTAATAATAACAATGACAACAACAATATCTTGCTGTTCTTTTAAAAAAAAAAATCTCACTTTAAAACTGTAATTGCACATAAAGATGCCCATATCAATATTTCAACCTTTTATTCCTTAAATGTAAGGAGTATAAATATGTTTTCCATGTGATTATTTTTTCAGCATGATTATGAAGGTGTTGAAATTTAGACAGCTTGGTCCCTTGTGGGAAAAGCATATTTTGTTTAATTGAGACAGATTAATTGTCTATGGAATTTCAAACCAACCTACAGAGTCCAATATAGCAGAAACAATTTCTATTAAATTTTTTAGCCTATTAAGTTTTAAAAAATGTAGAGAAAGGACATCTGTCTGTGTTACTTTCTGTAAATTGAAAGAGGCTTCATTGATTATGTGATTATTGCATGGCAAATCATAACATGCTACACGTTTTACCCATTTTAAACCCTGGATAAAAATGATGGATCAGTCACAAAAGATGCTCATTGAATAGAAATATTTTTGGCTTAGGAAATATCTCATGGAATTTTTAATATGTGGCCAGAGTTAGCCTGCTGTAATTTGTTGTGTGATATTTGCATATAACATGCAACATGCTCACCTGCAAACAAATAGTCTTTATTGCGCCACTGCAGCTCCCCCTGTCTTTCCTCAGACTCCGTTCTCTCCTCCCTGTGACTACTCCTCTCTCTCTATTCTGTCCTTCCTAGTCTTATCATTTCAGCTCCTCTGAGCCTAATTCTTCCTTTACAACAGCCACACTCATAGCAAAACTATTACAAAACTATAGTAGAAATACAGGGATTAACACATTTCCCATAAAATTAAATGTAATTTGATAGGGGTCCAATATAGGAGTAGTCTGTCTCATGCTGCCCAGACTGCTGCTTTACCCTGAGATGAAAAATGGCATCTAAATGTCCTACTTACAAAGCTATTTACAGCACCTATTTACACAAAAGTCCCTCAAAGTGTTCTCCACCCTTTGGTCACAGTGCTAGTCTGTCCCACCCCCCAGCTAGACAAGGAACCACAGCTATACATGTATGCAAGTGTATGCAGGAGTGGATTTAACAAGAATTACATATACATCAAAAGAAGAATATTCTTCATGTACTTAAAAAAGAATTCTGATAACCTTTTAAAAAATCCTACATACTAACATTTGAGTAAGATATGGGACTTTTAAACATTTATTTGTTATGCAATATGTTTGTCTCTCTCAATCAAAGATTGCTTTAATATGCATTTAAATCTCATGCTTTTTCAGTATGGAAAGGCTTTTATAGAAGTGGCAGACTGGATAAGAAAAGGATTTTAATAATGACAAGTACTGACAGTGATCCTGAAGAAATGCATAGAGCTTCCTATACCATAAAAGGGCTAGCCATTGCTACATTGTTATAAAATTGAGCTAAAAAACTGTCACAGAACAGAATCTTAGTTTCTATCTTTAAAAAGCATCTATATTAAGCAAGCACAACAACTGTCATTTCATTATCCTCTGTAGAGATTCCCCACATAGTTTCTTCATGCTCAAGTGTGTCCTTATAGACTACTGTTCACTAATCATCAGTGTATAATGGCTGTGCTAACTATTCTAAATATAATTTGTCATCATGTTTTCCAATTTCTCAGTAATAGACTCATTCATTCTAATAGCTTTCCAAATACTTATATATAGTTTACTGTTTAATATCATCATAGCTCAAGGTTGAATTTATACATGAGTTCCCAGAAGATTCTGTTAAGCACTGATATTAAAAAAGAATTATTTCTTTTAATCAATGAAAAATGGTATCTGCTCAGAAATGAAAATATCTTGAATCAAACAACTGATTGTTAATTGCGTGCAGGTTATTTTTTTTTTAATTTAAATAATGCATAAGGTCTGTTTGGTTATGGGAAGAACATAATTTAATAGAATTATGGAAACTAATTAAATGCAATTAACTTTTAAAATGTAAGTCCTCTAAAATACACTGGTGTATTTGCAGCTGCATGCCAGAATTCACTGGAAGGAATTGTGAGGAAGTAATTGACTACTGCAGGCTGCTCAGCATCAACTGTCTGAATGAAGGATTGTGCCTCAATATAATTGGAGGATTCAGTGTAAGTAATTTAATATATGGTAAACTAATTCAGTGCTTCAGAATATAAAAGCTTCAGCCAACCAGAACTTAAAAAAAGCATTTATTATTCTAAGAGACAAGGAGAGAAACATATTTATGTTTTTGTTATTTATTTAAATCAATAATGCAAGAAGAATTAACTTGGGTAATATGGATTATTTTTATTACTTTTCTACTGCAGTTATGTTTTGCACTGTATGGAGTAAGTGAACCGGACAGTATTTATATTGCAGAAAATACTATAGCTAATTGTGCTCCAGTACTATAAACCCATAGATGCTTATTATAGGCTGCAAAATCAAGAGTAGGAAGTGGGTAGTGCTTCTGTCAAACAATTAACTGAGCCATACAAATCATAGAACCTTGTGCTGATTGGAGACTTTTCCATTACAGTTGGTGGGAGGGTAATACAACAGTTCCCAGCAAGTTTTTTGTGTGTGTTGAAGGTGGGGTGGGGTGCACTTCTCAGGAATAGGAAGGAATTGGCTGGGAACCTGAAGATAGAAAACAATTAGGATGGCAGTGACCATGATTTACACAGTTCAGGATAGGAAGGCAGGCAGGCAGGCAGCATAAAGACAGTGGACTTCAGAAAAATAGATATTAAGCAACTCTGGGAACTGGATAGCAGGATCCTTTGGGGAAAAAATAGGGGAAAAGTGGTTAAGGAAACCTGGTTCTCTTGTAAAAATACCATAATCAAGGCACAATAGCAGGTTATCCCAATGCAAATGAAAAATAAGAGATCCACCAAGAGATTGTCCAGACTAAACAACAGACTCCTCCGTGAGTTGAGACTTAAAGAGGAATCTTCAAAAAAAATGGAAACTTGGCCAGATTACTAGAGATAAGCACAAGAATGGATGGTGAGAGGGCATGGAGAAAATAGGATAAGAAGTAATAATCTCAAATTGCAATAAGGGAAAATTAGGTTGACTGTTAGAAATAACTTTCTAACTACAAGGTTACTTAAGTTTTAGAACAGGTTGCCTAGGGAGGTTGTGAAATCTCCATCCTTTACAGTTTTTAAGAGAATTTTAGGCAAACACTTCTCTAGTTTAATGGTTTAAGCTGGGATGATCAAGGGATTGGACCTGATGACTTCCTGAGCTCTCTTTCAGCCCAATTTTTCTGTGATTCTGCCTACAAGAATAGAGCAAAGCAGTTGTCTCTGAGTATACTGAATATAATATATCCATAGTGATTAGAAAAGGTGAATATCATGGACTGAATCATAGACAAGTTGGGTTGGTAGTAGGGCTATCAAGATCCTGGTATAATATAATGGTAATCTGCTTTTTGATCTTGATAGCACATTAACAAAACAGAAATACTGGGTCCAGTCTTGCTTCCACTCTATTAAATATGAGGATGGAAAAGGGTTAGTGAATTTTTGGGCATTTTTTGTCTTCTGAATAATTTATTGACACAGAATATCAGAACCACGGCAGAATCACAGCGTTTCTCTCTTTCATCTATGTATTTTCTATGTCCATTTATGCTGGGCAATAAAATGAATGTCAGTATAAGAATTAGAATATAAAAGTGGCTTACTTCATCAAAGTGAGCACTATTCATGTGACATGGTAAAAATGCAGATATCAAAGTTAACCCTAAGCAAGCACCAAGAAAAAAAAGAACAAAACACACAAAAAAAACCAAAAAAAAAAACAAAAAAACTTTAATTTTAAAACAGGACAATTCAAGATAACAGTGAAGAATGAAGCCAAAGGTAAATAATATTTATATGATCATATTAGAAAATATATTTTCATGACCAATATAACAAGATATGATATTTTCTCAAGATATATATGGAATGAGGCAATAATGAAACTTTCAACTTACAGCTGCATGAGCTGGCACAGCAAAGGCTGAAATTCTTTTTTTAAACTTTAATGCGTTAGAGAAATGACTAGTAGGATACAGTACCTGCTGGGAAACCAACATGACAGGCCTTGGGGATTGACAAATAATGCTGGTCAGACAAAGTGAGGGAAGCGTGAAGAAGCGGATTAAAGGGCTTGGCACAAATTGCTGGCATTTTTGTTGAGAGTGAATAGTGTACTGAAACATCAGGTACATGAACAAACACAACCCAGAATTAAAACTCCTAGTTCTTTTCTTTAAATGTCAAACTGTGGTGGCACCTTTATCTGGGAAGGTAAGTAGTTATACATGATGTAATCTGCCAGCTACCAGGATTGATTTTTTTTTTTTTTGGAATTGTCCATAGTCATTTATGACTGCTGTCCAATCAACTTTTGTTTTTGGCTTCCCAAAATTTTCAATTTTCACTATTTTTAACTGTATGGTCACTATTTTTTATTGGCAAAGTATCATAAACAGGATTGGGTGAAAATTTGGGGGCAAAATATTTTTCCTGCAATAAATGCAAATTTGGAAACACTGAACATCAGATCTCATTTATCATCGTGAAAAAAATGCAAAATAATTCTGGAAAGGCTGAGATCTGATATTTTGTTAATGAAACAGTTTGGTTTAATTTTTTTTTTTTAAAGAAGGTATAAACCCCTTTCATCATTTCAAATAGAAATGAATCTTTAAACATAATCTAGCAAATTGAAAAAATAAATTATTCACAAACCTCTGTTTATAATAATAATAACAATAACAATAACAATAAATAACCTTGATGTAAATAATTTGTCTATGCTTGGAAGGCTCTTAAATCTTTAGATCCTTGTAATCTACCATGTGTTTATTTACTACAATATTTATGTAAGGAAAATTACTTCTAATACTGAGTAAAGGGAACCATGTAGCTGTGCTAGCCAAGAAGCAAATGAGGTGAGAGATTTTTAGTTCCCAGGAGACATCTCTTTATAGTTTTCTATATCTTGTGTTATCACCAACAGACAATTTCCCCTTTCAGCAAAATGAAGGCTCTGTTTATTGATACATCCAAAAACCCATAGGCACACAATCTATAAAGACATTAAAAATAGTTCCAGAATTAATGCCAATATGCATGGATTTAAGGAAAACAAGTCTTGTCATAAATGTTGACAATTAGTCACATTCTAACCAGATGGCCCATCCATACGTGCATGGACAGATGGTTCCCTGGGGACAAGTAGCAGTGGTGCACCTTGTGCCGTCACTTCTTGTCCCTGTAGAATACCCGTGCCATGTGCACTTCAGCATGCAGCAAGTTCCCTGAGTGGCATAAGGGAGGCTGAGGCCAGCACAGTGCTGCCCCCACAGCCTTACCTGGGGTTCTGGGGGCCTCCCAGAGCTGGAGCCATGGCAATCCTGCCAGGCGGAGCCTGGCTGGCAGGTACAATGCAGCTCCGAGTGGCCTGGCTCTACATTTTAGCAGTGCATGCTGCCCAAGCCTGCATGGCTTCAAGTCCCCCCCACTTTTTTTTTAACCCCAGGGGTGAAAAAAACCAAAGGAAAAAAAAAAACCCAGCAGCGCACACTCGGGCAGTGTGCCCTTGCAGCATGGAGAACTCTGGACAGTGCGGTATGCGGTGCTGCAAGTGTATTTGCAAAGCCACATACCACACGACCATGCTTGTCTGGATGCGCTCAAGACCTTTACCATTATCAACCAAGTTTGTGACCTCATAAAAAATACATGGAGATGGTTCAGTTTCTATAAAGTTCTACCTGCTGCGCATCTTTCAATAAGGAACTGGCTTTGTCTTTTGCCAGATTTTTTCATGACTTTTCAATAGCAGATTAAGTGGACTGTCTTGGAGTAAGATACTTGAAGGCTACTGAGGCTTACATTTTGAGTGCAGATTTTTCAGATGCTCTGCACAAAATCTGGGGATTCATTCCCTTTGATGGAGAACTTTGAAATGTTCTAGATCCATTTCAAATCAGAAGATCAAATTTATAAAGATCTACATCCACCACAGAAATAAAATTAGGCTAAATTGCCCTCAGCTGTCCCTAGTTACCAAGTGGGCCTAGCTACCAGTGGCCTTACTACCCCCAGCTGGTCCCAGTTGCCTGCATGGATGTGGTTGCTTGCATATAAGCAGCAGCTCTTTCAGACCTTAGCATTTCAACTATTCAGAAGAGCAGGTGTCTTGGGCTTCTGGCCACTTATCTAGTGAGGATCTTTTCTTGCTGGGTATTCTGGTAGGTAGGGGCTGACTGTATACTTGTTAGTAGTGGCTGCAGAAATGGCAAGGGAGACAACAATTGTGATTGTGGCACCGGGGGCAATGATGGGATCATTTTTGCTCTCTCTGTTGAGGGGAAGGGAACACAAGATGGGTGGTGATGGATGTACCTATAGGAACTGATACAAAACTGTTGTGAAGATAAGCATAACAGCAGATTTGTGCTGTACAATTGGGAGATTGCCTGACTTTTACATTATCTCCAAACTTTAGCACTCATATTAACATGGAGAGCAGGAGGGTTTTTTTGTGTGTGTTTGTAATGCTTGTAATGAATGAAAAGCTTGGTTTTGATACTTTCTTCTAAAAAACAAACTTAAAAACCTCTTTTCCCCCCCCAGCAAAAAAAAAAATCTTTGTACTATTGATGCTTTGTTCTTAGTTTTCTGGTTCCTACCTTTGATTCCTGGTTTTTCAGTCCCTGGCTCCTGGCTGTTCATTCCTCACTTGCTGTTCCCTGTGTACTTGTTTGCTTGCTGGCTTCATTCTTGTTTCAAACTTCAGCCTGACCCTCTTGCTTCCAGACTGCCTTGCTGTCTCCTTGACCCCGTCGTGCTGCAGCCTCCAGTCCAGATCCCTGTCCTCTGACAGCTCATTCCTTGCAACCCATACTAGAAAGAGACCCTATTCTTAAAAAGATCTTCCCAGAGCCACCCATCCTAGCCTTCAAACAAGCACCGAACCTCGCTAACCTCATCACCAGAAGCAAAATTCCTCAAGCCCAGAACACACCAAAAGGATCCAGACCGTGCCAGGACAAGAAATGCAAAACTTGCCTACACATCTCCACCACCCCAACTATTACTACACCCCACAACAGAGTCATCAGCATTCCTGGATATTACAGCTGCACCTCCAGAAATGTAATATACCTCATCCAATGCACCAAATGCCCTGATGGAAAATATGTAGGAGAGACCAAACAACAACTGCACACCAGAAATCTATTAAAGACAGAAATACCCAATTACCTGTGGGGGGCACATTTCTCACAAGAAAACCACTCTCTCTCCAATCTCTCACTCCTGATTCTCAAAGGAAACTTACAAAACACTTCCCAGAGACGGGCCTATGAACTCCACTTCATCAACCTCCTGGATACTAAAAATCATGGACTAAATATAGACACTGGATTTATGACACATCATAATCTGCCTGACAGCTGACTCTCCCCAGGTATCTCTCCACTTTCATCCCCCTTCTCTCTCTTTCCACCCCCCGCCCCACCTTCCCAGCCTCTCTCTCACCCATTGACTCCTCAATCTATATTTTCACTGACTACCTGCCTTGTATGCAGGCCAGCCCAGCCTCTGGCTTCTTTACTTTTCATTCCATCCAGGAAGAGCACGCACCAACTGCCGAAACTTCCTTAGCCTGACGAAGGGTTTTTGAACCCAAAAGCTTGCCTAATAACTATTTTCCAACTATTTGGGTTGGTCTAATAAAAGATATCAGATTCACCCAAGGACCCTTGTCTGCCGTTCTGTGCTAATGTCTTTAACTTGGGTTTCCCAAGTTCTGATCTTGTACATGAGATCTTAATGCAGTGTCGTAGCTAAGAGATCCAATGTGAACCTTGGATACATAAGCAGGAACTATTAAAAAAAAAAAGTAGGAAAATGTTACCCCTGCATCTGACATTAAAGAAACTATTACTGGGTGCCTCTACACATTCATTAATGCACCATAGTTACTTGGATAACCAAGTATTAAATCAATGTGTAGTAACTCACATTACTGCATAATAACGCCGGTGCACAGGTTTTTTTGGACATTAACTGTGCAGTAGCTTAATACTACTGTGCAGTAGCATTTTTTTTCCCCCAGCACACTGCTGTGAAGTGTTATTAGGCTACTGCGCAGTTACCATCTCATGTAGATGTACACACTGTGAGCCAGTGACTGAATATTGTATTCACTTTTGGTGTATACAATTAAAAAGGATGATGAAACACTGGAAAAAGCTATCAATGGTGCTTGGATTATCAATAATGTTGGGATGCATTTCAGGACATGCAAATCTGCAGTAGTCTGAAGTTTTGTAAGGTTAGGCATAGTCTAACACTGTTCCAGAGGGGAAACAGAATTTAAAAATCATATTAATAATAATTTGATTGCCAAAAAAATGCTGGAGTCATCTTAACAAGGATGCATGTATGGAGTTCTTTAAAGATGCCAATTCTAAGCTCCACTGCCAGTACTAAGAGACTTAAAATAAAAAATCCTTAAGTAATGATTAAGATGTGATTCAAGTTTCAGCAATGGCTCCAACTGGAGCAAAATGAGTAAGTCACAGCAGTTCCAAAACTGTCCCGCACCTGATATATAACTTTAGATTACATTGGATCAGACACATCATGGATCCATTGTTCAAAACCTTTTGTACAGATACT
>NW_005842510.1:655638-661607 GCF_000455745.1 Alligator sinensis | reverse complement strand
AGCAGGAATTAACACAGGTTATATCTGGTAACAACTGCTTTGCAGAGCAGCTCTGCTGGCACTCAGTAGCTGGATGGAAAAATAATACCATCCCCCTGGGCTACCAAAAAAATCACTTTGTAAAGCTGTTTACTTAGATTTTGCACAGGGATCAAGAATTTAGTACATATACTGTTAGCTGATTCCTAGAAAAGAAGGTTCAAGCTTTATGTCTTTCTCCAGCTTCAGAAATTTGGATAAAATAAGTATCAGTTGGACAGATGAAAATTATCTTTCACTTTTTAACAAAGTTCTGCTAATTCTATCAGTTACAATTGATTTTCCAATTACAGTCACCAAGTCTGCTATTGATGAACATTTGTCTGTTATTTGACTGCTGAAATTTTGAAGGAAGAATACTTTAGCGAACACGTAACTAAAATACTGTAGATTAATTAAGAATGTGTTAAGATAATAAAAAGGTAGCTAGAGACTGAACTCCAAGAGATTTTTTTTTTTTAACAAAACAATACTTATTAAATGACAAATTATAAAGGCACCAATCCATTGTCAAATACAGCAAAAGTCTACATGAGAATATTACTCAATTGCATCATTTAAATAAATTATAAAGATGCTTTTTAAAAATGCAATGTAAATTTCTTCACAGATACATTTCAAGATAAATTCACATTCCATAGAGCATCTCTTGTTAAAATATATATTTCATAAAAGATAATGCTATTAATTTGTAGTTAGTAATTTTTTTTTCATCAGAGAATCTCAAGTATGGGTAAATGTTGTCATCAGCCTGAGCTGTATGTCTATATTTATCTATATGCGTATGTTTGAAGGAATCGAAGACCTGGAAATGTTATTTCCTGAAGGAAAGAAAATAATCGTTGAGTTGAGGAAAATAATTCTTCAAATTCCTGATCACTTATTCTAACCATCATGAGCATGAGGTTAACTTCTTAAATTGTAGAATTGGCATGGGTTTACAGAATTCAAAGGCATTTCTTTGGTTTATATTGGGGTGGCAAACATACTGCATGTGTGGCACAAGTAGCCTCTGTGTGTGGCACATGAGACTGTGGATAGGGCAGGTAGCACAGAAGCAGCTAGAACAGAAAGGAGAAAGCACAGTGGCAGATGACTCAGAGAGCACAAAGTAGGTAGCAGAAAGCAGAGAAGACTAGGCAGAGAAAAGGGATCAGAGCAGCACTTGGGAAGGGTACAGGGTTAATTTATAGTATTATTACTATTTCTGGGTTGCTCCAACTAGTGTAGACAAACCAAGTCCTACATACACTACCGCTTTCTTGGTATTGAAGACAAAGGCAACTTATTCCAAGTTTTCACATGGTACCCAATCACTGCAAGTGTCTTAAATGGAAATATTTTTTTACTTTATGGGTATGATAGTCCCTCATTATTTAAACTACATAAGGAAAACAATAAAGAGAATTTTTTATCAGAACAAATTCTAATGGGAATAGAGTTGAAAGTAATCAAAAGCCCTTGAGAAGAACATTTATAGTAGTTCCTACAGTAAATATCTTTTTTTTGTCAATGTTGCAGTAGGACAGGCATTCATACTTGACACTATGATATTGACTGCAAGAAGAACAGGGCTACAAACACTGATTTACTTGCAGCACCTTAACTCATGCATATTTCCCACCTTCAGGATTTTTTTTCTTGTTTTAGTGTTTTCCTTAACTTTGGATTTACCAGTTGATCTGGCTCAAGTTAAATAGGTATGTTTGGTAGAGTAGAAGTAAATTGTGGGCAACCATAATTTAGTAGTTTGATACTGGAGACCAAAAACTAACTCTCTAGAATAGAGAGAATTGACAGTAATGCAGGAGGAATATTTGTGACACTTTCTTAGCTATTAACATATGTTACCCTTGTCATGGAAGAAAAACATTTTTTTTGCAGGACAAAGCCAGCAAACAGGCATCCTTGCAGTGGACATTTTTGGACAGTGAAAGGTACTCAAATGTGATTATATTCAAAGAAACACAGTCCTCAATTGGTCAGCATGGCAACCCAAGTGATAAGCCAGATCAGGGCACACAGTCCATCCTGCCAAGCCACGTGAACTTCCTGGCCATCTGCCAGAGCTGCACCAACTCTGAAATGGACATGGGCTTGGAAAATGAAGGCCAGAAGCTTCCTGCCCTTCCCAGTGTTCAGCATCACAACAAACTGTCTCCCAACAAAAACCCAAGGCCCTAGAAGAATTAGCTCATAATAGGAGAGGTCCCAGAAATGGTAATTGGCAGGCTACTGTTGCAGTTGGGTTAAGAGGGATAGGGCACCAGGGACTTGGTGGGTGAGGAGCCAGAGGGCTCTAGAACTTGATGGCTGGCTGAGCCCTCTGCAACAGTTAGACTTCAGCCCCCTCCTCCGCACCTCCCCACAACTCCTCTGCAGAGAACTGCAGTTTGGAGTGGTATTGTGCTGTAACTGTATGGCTCTGCTTGAGTGACTGCTCACATTTTCCAGTACCTTTAGCTTTTTGCTTCGGCATCTACTCTGAGAAAGTGATATCAGTGGCTTTCACTTCCAGGCAAAAATCTCATTTGAGTAATGGTGCTTTATTTAGACAATGCATTGCAATCTAACAAACACAAGCAGCTCCTGAATCATCAGGTCTGCTGCTTGGTCTATTGGCAGACCACCAGGGACATTCAAGTTCCCCTGTAAACAGTTATAGCATTGGCTGTACTATCCAGGACAATCCTAGGTGTTGAAACTGACCCTAAAAGTAATTCCTAACTCTTTCTGGTCCCACATTCTAGCAAAATGACAGGCCATGGCCTTAGCCTCCCCAGAACAACCACTCATCCAATATTCCCACCCCATATCTGGCTCTCCAGACAGGACAAAGCTAGGCTGAAGCCTTCAGTGTTGCCTAATCCTTCAGCAATTCCCTGTCACCACAGTGGCCAGTCCATCAGCTGACTGTTCACTTTCTGCATATCAACCACTGCACAGGAAGAGGGAGTGTCTGGGCAACAGGGTTCAGCCTGATCTTAAGTTGTTTTGCTGTTCTCTCTGGCTTGCTCTCTGACTGCACTATTCTTGGTCCCCCAGCTTGCCCTCCAAATCTGCTCTCTGATGATCTCCTGGCTTCCTGGATTCTCCTTGCTCCTCCTGACCTCACTGCCTGAGTGGCTTTATACCTGGATAGCCATGACCTGGAATAACACAAAATCAGTTTTTGAAATAGTGCTAGATGGCACAGCAGGAGAGAACAGGTCATGAGGTGGGATGGGGGCCCTAAGTTCAAATGAGGTACATGAGAGGAGGAGGGAATGAAGTAGCAATAAAACTCCCACCCTTTTGGAGTTTTTTATACCCTTTCCCCCATGTTTGTTCATCATACCACATACAGCTCATAGGATTGGTCTGTTCCTCAAGGCAAAAGCAAGCAAGAGAGAATACAAAGGGAGAAAGCTTGCTCCCTTTGTATTCTCAAGTCATGCATTATCATGTGTGCAATGGCTGCCTCTCTTCAGCCTTTGTGAGTTATTATCTGACAGTTAAGTTAGAGGCACATCAATATTGTCCCTTATAGCATCCCAGTAGGACACTCCAGGGAAGAGCAACATGCACTGGTGAGCCATGGTAACATGCCCAACCTTTTTACAAGTCAAAGTGACATCCTGCCATCTCTTGAAGAGAGGCAAGCAAAGACTGCTGGACTGCCTCATGAAGCAATGAACAGGGGTCACCTCTATTGTTGGGTCAAATGGATCAGGATAACATTAGCCAGGTTGTCAGTATAATGTGGCTATAGACAAAGGGCATTAGGGGGGTACCAACTCAACAAGCCACACTCAGGAAACCACTCCCACCTCCTTCAAATGAACCACTGTGTTTGATGACCCCCATGGAACTTAGGGGCCCTAGCTCTACCCAGTTGGCCTTTGCAAGTTGTAAACTTTAGTAAGGTCTTCAGCTATCAGGGCAACATCAAGGGAAACAACGAATCTCCTCTACTTTAAGGCAGAGCACCTGCAAATTGTAGCAATGCCCCAAGAATGCAATGAAAGACTGATGCCCATAAAACTTCCAGACAGAGGGAAGACCCATGCCTGCACAACGATGGGCAGGTTGGCTTCTCTAGTTGAAGCCTCCATTTGAGAATTCAGAGATATGGCACCTGTAGAAGACCTCCGCTGTATGACAACTCAACTAGCAGGGGCTCCCTTTGGTCTCATGAATGCTGTACAGAGACTACAAAATGGAGAACACTGTGCTCACTTGCATTCATGTGTTCCCATAGGTATTTTCAATGAGCCCAAAAGAACATTTCACAGCTATCCTGCAGCTGCCAAGCTGGTAGTTAAACAGTTCCCTCTGGGCATCCAAACATTTAGTGATTAGCTTCATCAGCTAAGGGCACAGTGTATTGGCAGAATCCCTGAAGAGTAGTAGGGATAAAGTATCTCCCTCAGCCTGGATGTCAGGAACTACAAGGATAAACTTCCTCTGCTCCAGCAGCTCAAGGAGGAGGGAATTCCAAAATATTTTAGCACCTTGCCCAACCAGCTGGCATTTACATGCATGAAATGGCCATGGTGGTCTACAACTGCCTGAAGTACAATCAAGAAGCCCTTGGTTATTGAATTCCCAGCCACACTCCACAGGGGAAGGGACTGTGATGTATGTGCCCTTGATGGTACCAATGCAGTTGAACCCCAAGCTAGCAAACCTTTCCAGGACTTCCTGTGCATCAGCTCCAATGATGCATAGGAACCACCACCTGTTGAATCATCAGTTACACCCCTCCCAAACAGCCTCTCCAGAGGTATTTTGCCCACATTGAAATGATTTGCCACAGACTGGAGGCTGCCTTCATTCATGTGCTTCCCCATGGATAAGGGCACCCTCATCTCTGTTGTTTGCCACTGTGTGTATGAGACTTGTTCAGCATAGATCTCTATGGCAGTGCCCTTGGACATGCAGAAATTTGGGCACCACTGCTCATTGTCCCACGTGGCCATGGAGATCTGCTCCCAACAGTCGCTTCTTATCTCTCTGGCCCAGAAACACCACTCCACAGTTTGTAGTTGCTTCCACATCTGTCCAGCAACAATGTGATGACCTGCAGCCAAAACTTTCTTGGTGCAAAGGCTGTGGTTGCAGATTAGAATCAGGACATGCCACGGACTATCCATTGTTGTGTAATGAAAACATGTGTGAGGTTTCCCCAGCACAAGAATTGCTCCCTTATTCTTTTCAAATGGAAGGAGCCATGGAGACCATCAGGGCTACCTGACATTGCCTTTTCCACCCAAATCCCTTATGAATTCATAATGCTGGGCCACAATGTATGGATTCACAGTGCCCACTGGTGGTGAAATCTACAGGTCAGTCAGGGGTGGCTGGCAGCACCGATGTCTTGGAAAGTCAGACAGGCAGTCAGGGGCATGATCTATCCAGTGAATCATGCCAAAATCCCTCCCACAAAAATTTCACCATCCATCCACAGTTTGAACAACCAGTGGGCACTTTGCTTGACACTGGTAGAGTCTGGGAAACCCACAAACACTTGACTACAGCCAGGCATCCTGGGATGTGTATTCTCTCTGGCCATCTGCTGGTGGAAAAATTATGGTCCATCTGGCTACTCTTTTAAACCCAACTGGATGGGTGAGGTGCAGGCATGCCATTCCTTCAACTTCTCCATTCAGGGGGGACACATCATGGCACAACCAGCCCTGTGACAACTGCAATGTCTGTAGTCCTTGTGACATGTAATTAAAATTTATTCCCAGCATGTTCCATCTGGAAGCACTCTGCCTCCTGTAAGTAACTATCTATCAACTTGCATTAAGGTTTTTATACTGTACCCAATACTGACTTATTGCTTTTTCTTCTATTCATCTTCAGTAAACCAATGCTTCCTGAAGGCATATATCCCCCCTTACATTTAGTTTCACAACATTGTCCCCCACACCATAGGAAATCAA
>NW_005842510.1:650151-655607 GCF_000455745.1 Alligator sinensis | reverse complement strand
GGGAAAGAAATAGAAAGCTGCGTTCATTGTTTAGTACGTTTATATGCGCTAGACTTAAATGCAAGGACTTTTGATAAAAACATTGGTTGAATAACATGGCTGCCTTGTGTTACCAACAACCTACAAAACAGCATTAGAGAAAAAAAAAAACTTTGCTGTCAGTACTGGATTTGAAATTTCAACAAGTTCTGGTTACTCTCACAAAAATATAATTCTTCCTCATGAAACTATCTGTAAGGCAATGTGTGAATTCACTACAGCATGCATAGAAATAGTGGTGCCTTTCTAAAGATCAGCGGGAATCACTGCTGCCTCCTGGATGGTATTCAGACAGCACTGCAGGAGACAGACACTGCTGTTCAGGGGTAGCAGAGTTAAGAGAAAATAGGGAATGCTTTTAACATCTATAAATAGTATGTGAAATGCATATCTTTACTAGGATACTCATCAAGCTCTTAGATGTATTGGTTATGAACAAACTCATGTATCAAAACCGACAACAACAAGCTAGGAGCCAGATTCTAGCATAATCATTGAATTTTTAGAGGCTTTCTCCTTAGTGGCTAACAACTTTCCCTATACATATAGTGTATGTGTGGATTAAATAATCCACATCAATTAGTATGACCCAACTATAATGGGACTCTAGAAGACAGAAGTAAAGGTAATGAAAAAGGTGGCTAAAATGTTGCTGTGGAAATGGCCCTGTGCCTGTTCTAACAAAATATTCTTTTTAATGCTTCTCATGTTACTATGTATCAGTTGCCATTAGCCATAGTTATTACATTTGTGTGTTTCACAAAGGGCCTGTGATATTTCAATAATAAAATAACGTAAATTGAAAAGGTAGAAATTGAGAAAAAGTTGTTCATTGGGGGTGTGGGTGTTGCGGACGAGAAGTAATAGGGCCAAATATAAAGTTTAATACTATGTGGAATTGTGTACAAGCATCATTACAAAGCATCATTACATAAGTATCTTTCTTTGGGGTGGTGGGGGAGGAGGGGAAGGAAACATCTCTCCCCCTCTTATCCATTTTCTTTTCCAGTTCTGCCCACTGGTAAATTGTTAGCATTCAAAAGAATACTTGTAGAAAGTGCCATGAAACAGACTAGTCTCTGAATCACAATCTGAAGCAGATGAGGTCTGCCCTTGCTGGGGGAGGAAGGGGCGGGGGGGAAATCTCTGCACCAGGTGCTAGCATTGGACACAGGATCTTTATTTTCAGAGGACCAGCAAGCACTACCAAGTAGCTCATATCTGTAGTCTATCCTCAGCCATCCTTTCTTGCAGAGTCACCCACATGTCAACCTCATTGCTGTCACTGCTCCACCTTTCCACCCGATGTGCGGCTCTCTCAGGAAGGACTCTTAATCGTAAAGGTCTTTTCAGCAGTTTATTCCCAGAAGTCTGGTTGAATTTCTATTTCTGAGATAAAGCATGCCTATACTGAATTAGCAATAATGTACAGAACTGAGGTATATCTGTTGTACTAATGTCTTTTAAACAGTGTTACAGAACCCCTTTCTATTTATTGGCTAAGAAAGGAGGGAAAAAGAGTTCTGGGTGATATATACAGTGTGAAAAGAGGGTACAATTAAAAGGAAGCAGTGCCTCATAAAAAAAAACAAAACACAGCTTTTAAGGAAAAAAAACCCTACTAGAGCTGTTTTAAAGCTCTCTGCACTGTATCAATCAAAAAACTGGGTTTTTTTAGTATAAAAATGCCTAAAGAAACAAATATTTAATATGTTTGGCATATTATATATTAAAGCAGTTGGTTAGAGTGATAAAATTGTTATGAATATTTATAACATCTCTAGCAGCTAGGCTAGGAGCTACAAAAAAAATTGGCAGCGCAAAATCTCTCTTCTCGGATGCAGCTTTTATACTGATATAGAACACAAAATAGATTATTGTCTCTCAAAAAAAAAATCTAGACTCTCTCCTGCTGCTCTCTCTCCATTGACGGTACCAGCAATATAGTTCCATCTCTCTGAAGCCACTTTGTCACTGTCATTAATTCTATTCTGATCTCTCTGCATCTGTCCTTCCAACTGACTGGCCTAACAGCAGTAGTTCAAAGTCAGCTAGTTTCATTAGCTGCTAGTCATGCACTAGTCCATGTCATACCACTTAATATCTGTAACTCTTCATAAATGCACACCTGAACTTTAAAACATCCTGTAAGACTCTATGACCAGGTACAAACATTACACCATTACCAATTTAAGTGATCAGAAACCCATCTATACCCATAACAGAACAGTTTGGCACTGGTTTAAAAAAGGCCGAACCCAAACTCAGATTTGCCCCCCTGCCTCCCCACCCCCCTCACCAAAAGGCAAATGTGTGTTTTGTTCACTACTGATCTAAACCACTTAGAGAAAACTGCGTAACTTAGATCAATTCTGCCTCAGACTTTTTGAATGTCAGTACCTGGCCTATGTGTGTCCTTTAACTTCAAACTGAAAACAGAACAACTTCCATCTTCTTGTGTTGCTCCATTGAAAGAGCATTAAGACACAGCAGGTGCACTTAACCTGTTCATAGTCAACTATTTCTCAGAAAAATAGGGATGTTAATAAGGAGTAGAACTTTTTTATAATAAAATTGAAAATTCTTGCTAATCCAAGCGTTCTTCTAAAGTAAAAATACTTAATTAAGAGTCAGGTCCTGAAAAAGCTTTCCCATGCACTTATATTTGCATAGTGAGTAGTTGTATTGATTAGATGTGATTACTTACAGTTAAATATATCTAACTTTTTTATCTTTTCCTTTCTTCTAATTTCATGGGAAACAGACATGCTCAGCAAAATAAGCAAGTCTACAAACTAAGCATATGCCACAAATAAAACTAATAAAAAAACAATAAATATTATAGTGATAGAGGTGCACACATGAGAGTCCAGAAATCTATATATATTAGGGCTGTGAAATGATTAACATATTTGATCACAATTAGTTGTGCAATTAAAAATATTAGTCGCAATTAATCGCAATTTTAACCACACAAGTAAAAACTCAAAATTACGTGCAGAAAAACTCAGTTATGCAAAATTATGTAGGTACTTTGTATGGTTGTGGGGTGGGTGTGTGGGGGTGTGCGTGGGAGGGGATTTGTGAAGAAAGGGGTAGGGAGACAGATTGAGGCCCCCAGGCTGAAGGAGGGAGTAGGGCAGAGGCAGGGGCTGGTGTTGGAGTGAATGGGGCCCCAGGGCCAGGGCAGCTCATGGGATGGAGCTGCAGGTGGCTTGTCCAGGGGTGTGGGGGGGCACCGCTCCTGCCACTATGCAACCCCCTGGGGGAGGCATGGGTGGCATATGCCCCCTGGATTTGTACATGGAGCAGAGGCAGGCTGCCACTCTGCTCTGGGCTCTATGCCCCACTGCCATTACTCTGGGAGCCATGCAATGCCATACTGTGCCTCCCGCTACTCTGCAGGCAGGGGACACTGTGCAGCCAGTGCACAGCTTCTAGGGCAAAGGCAGCAGGGTGCAGAGCCCCAGCCCACAGCAGCATCCTGCCTCCACCCTTTGCACAAATCTGGGGAGCATGTACAACCCCCCCCTCCCATGCCTCCAACAGGGTGCATGCACCGGTGGGAGGACCCTACAGCTCCATCCTATGACCCACCCTAGCCCTGCATCCCCATTCACCCCAGCCCTTGCCCATACCCCAGACACACTCCCTTTCTCACCACGGGGGCTTCAATCTGCCCTCTCAGGTGCCCCTTCCCTCCCCCATGTCCCTTTCTCTTCACAGGCTTACCTTCTGAGCACTGCTCTGCACACTACTGGCTGCATTCCTGGACACCTGCAGGCTGTGGCCATATGTTTGTGCCTGTGCCTGTGCACACCCCTCCTCCTGCCACAACAGCTGCCCAGAGCCCATGCTCAGACTGCCCTGTGGTCCATTGTGCTGCCACTGCTGCCCTGCTGGACAGGCTAAAGGTGAGGGTGATGGGGGCAGAGTGGAACCTGGGCACAGGCTCCAAAACCATGTGCATGATTAATGCATAAAAAAAATTAACATGAACAGTAATTTATGTGTTAATCACACACGTTGATCGTGATTAATTGACAACCCTAATATATATCTATATCTATATATATAAAATATATAGAACTTTTTATGGCTGTCAATTAATCATGATTAATGTGTGTGATTAACATGTTAATTGTGACACTACATAAATAAATATATATTTGTATTTATATAGTGTCACACTGTACAGGAAAGTTACTTAGACAAGACACTAAGAAATTCAATGAGTGAAACACAAAGATAGTACAGTATATCATGAGGCACAGATCAACAGTGCAAAAGGGGAAGAGACCATAGACTACAGGAGGAATGGAAAATTGCTTGGTATTATAAGAGTCACAGTAGCAGACTTATTATTTATTAATGTTATAGTATGAAATGTCTATATGCTGGGCCTTGTAATCTAAGTCCCAGATCATTCCCTTTAATCCTCTCAGAGGAACATCTGCACCTGAGCAGATTCTTACACCACTGGATTTAATGCAAGCTGTAAGAATGTCTATGAAGATCATATTGTTGGATCACAGGGTAAAGGATGACAAGGTGAAAAAGAGCTGAGGTTATAGAAATGTGATTATTCAGTTATTCACTTTAAGCAAATGAATAACTAAATAGTTCCCAAATATGTATCTCTAGCATTTAATCTGAAGTGTAAAGTGACTGTTTGTTGTTGTTCATAATACTGCAAAAATTAAAATGATTTACATGAGGTAAGAGAAGGTGCTTGCCCATACTTCCTTGAGATTTAAAACATTCAGTTTGTGTATAAAAAAAGTGTTCCTCTGCCTTTTCCTTACATAAAAGCATGTGGCATGGTCAGCCGGTTCCTAGAAGTTCTCCAGTTAAAAAAAAATACCCCCTAGTCCAGTTTCTTCTTATAAGTGTTCTTCCCCTGCTCCCCACTCCCTCCCCATAGCCATTCTAGACTCACTGTTACAAGTTCAGAAGTGTATCTTTCAATGTTGGTATCCAGGGTGGTTAGGGTGTTTACTCATCCTTAACTGGATGAGGCAGTCCCAAAATGGAAATGTCAAGTCCTGGGCTGAATGAGTCCAGGACAACATTTGTCCTGAATCCCAGTATCTTGCAGGAATCCATGTTTCCATTCACCACAGAAAAATGTGGGAAAGGTGAGTTTCGCCTTGCAGGTTGGCAGAGTTTCAGCCTGCAAGGGGGTGCTTTGGGCTGGGGGGAGTGAGACACAGGGGGCACCACATGCATCTGTGCAGAAATACAGCCCAAGGCAGTGTTGGAGAGCAGCTCCTCCAGCTGCCTGCAGGTAAATCTATGGGAGGAGGGGGCATAGAGGGAGCAGGGGGCTGCAGATTGAGGCCCCCACAATGGTGGAGGGAGTGGGGCTGGGGCACTGCCCAGCCAGGATGGTGCATGAGGCCTGGGGCTGGGGCAGG
>NW_005842510.1:603054-650120 GCF_000455745.1 Alligator sinensis | reverse complement strand
CAGAAATGCAGAGCCATGGGGCCAGCCAGGGAGTGGGACAAAGCCATAGGTGGATTGTCTGGGGAAGGGCAAGGGTATTGGCATGCATTTCTAGGAGGGGGGCATGCACCCCCCTAGATTTGTGCATGGGGCGAGAGCAGGAGCAAATGTTGGCTGACTGCTGCAGGGCTTGAGGCTCCTTGCCCTGCTTCCCTCCCCCTGGGAGCCCTACACCAGCCATGCCACCATGGTGAGGTGCCTCCTGACTGCCTGGCAGCACCAGGGGTGGTGACAGCAACAGCAATGCAGAGTTGTGTCCCCTGATCCTGCTGAGCAGGCAGAGGGTGCCTCGCCATGGTGTGGGGCTCTTGTGGGGGAGGGCAGTAGGGCAGAGACCTTTGAGCCTTCTGCAGGCAGCCCATATGCTCCTCTGCTCCCCATGGGCTCTGCTTGGCTATGCTCTGGCTGTGCTGCTGGACAGTGGGGGAGCAGGGAAGCCAAGCATGTGTCTCACCTTTGCATTTGAAAAGGTAGTCTCTCTAATGGTGGCACAGAATGGCTAGAGCTAAATACCTTGTGCAAGCTGCTGCTGGGTCAACAGAAGCTCTTCCAACATGGGCTGTAGTGACAATGCAGGCTACGTGTGATCACTGCCCCAAACCAGTGATCACAAGTAGGGTTAAGCCAGTACTAAACATCTCTCTAAAGAATATTAGAGTTGCAGAAACCTTAGAATATTCTACATTGGATTTCCATATCTTAATTTCAGTAGTTTAAACAATGGTTGTATTACTGTTTTGTATAAGAGCTTCTGATGACACTGTCCTTTCAGTCAGTCACATGTCAGTCACATGTACTGACATACAATGGGACAGGAGGATAATTAGTTTTAAAAGAATGAGACTGAAAAATAGAAGTTTGTGCTGCAGCCCTATTAAGTCCAGGTTGGATTCCTTACCTTTTGGAGCAAATAAAAAACAATTGAATATATAATAGAATATAGATAGAAAGCAGTGGTTAATTCATCTTTGACCTCTTTTACCATGTTTCAACTCATTTGACTTCAGAAGCACTGGTCTGCAAGGATACTCTTGTGCACAGGATTATAGGGTCTGGGACACAGGCATCAAGGGAATATCCAGCCTGGACTGAGTTTTATACTTATCATCATGTTAAATTATTAATAAAACCAAATAACTAGGTGAGTACTGGCACAAGTTCAAATACCAAGTGGACGTGAATGAATAAATCTCTCTTAATTTCATCTGAGCTTTGCTGAATTTCATCAATTGAAAAATGGGCATCACAGCTTTGTGCTGTTGTAGCAGGACAAAAATGCCATCTGCCCACTGCACCCTTTTTATATTGGCTCTCTTTAACTGAGAGTATTTTGCTTAGCAACAGAATAAATACTCCCCACAGGGGTTGTGGGGTACACAATTGTATTCTTTTTTGTCTTCTAATAGTACTTGGAAGCTCTAATTATACATTGTGGTTATTGCTACCAATAAATTAAGTGCTAAAACAAAGCAGAGATAAAAGCTGCCTCTTGATGATCCACCTAGATTCAGTAAGTGTCCTTTTTTCACTTCTTTCCTCCATACGCTAACCCCTCCTGAAATCATAAGCAAGCCCTTCATATTATGGAACTGACAATCTTGAATGAAACTGGTAACTGTTCTGAAATAAGTTCTTTTCCCCAGTCTCATGAAAGAAAAGTTCAACGAATAGGAAGACCAGCTGAGTTAGAAATATTTTTTTCAATAAAAATCAGTTAACTGCATGTCTGGCTCAAGTTTGAACCACTTTTCAAGGATGCAATGACTTCCTGAACCTTTGCTTTTCTGCCTTCTCTATCTAATAAGGAACTGTCCTCTTGAGATAAGAAGGATAGCCATAGAAAGATTCCACAAAAGTTCAGCAAGCTAGCTCAGCACTGTATATTTCTGAAGTACATAACTTATAATAAAATTCTTGGGCTTGCTTATTAATGCCAAAAGGATCAGAAACACATTCTCCATGTTTCATGTGAATTTTGTGGATCCTTCTAACAGCTGCCTTTTTCCCAGATTGCAAGTTGAGCTCCTACTACCTTCTGCAGCTGCTTGCTAATTATGTTTCACCCTCCACAAAATGAACTGAATGCCCTAATGTTCCTTCCATTGGAATATTAAATACTAAGACTATTTAATTCTTTTTTAATAAAGTCTGTGTAAAGAGTGGTAGTATCTGCTTGTGCTGTGTACAAGTTTTATATTTCACACACACCCTTTTCATCTAACAATGAATAATAGTGGAAGCATTTCTGACTTTGATCAGAAACTAAAGGTATATTTTCACATAATTTAAAATCACTCCTGAATCAGGAGAAGCTATGACTAGCAGAAGGGAACCACACCTGAATGGTACGAACTGGGGAAAAATAAATAAATAAACTACCTACAAGTTACTAACATTTTCCTTACTTATTATTTGAATAAGTGTGAAACACAGAGTGACATATATTCAATATTTTGTCCTTTTTTCTTTCCATTAGAAGTTATTTGTTCTAAAATAATGAATAATGTTTATGTGTGAGAAAAAGGAAGGACTTTGACTTTTTTAACTACTTTATTCAGGGGTTTGGGGTAAAAAAAGTTGGCCCCTCTGGAGTCCAGGTCCAATATACAAAGCAAAGACAAACAAATTACCATTAAATCAAGAGCACCATGTCATTACATTCATAACATCACACGGTGACAGACACCTTTGTTGACTTACATGTCGTACCCAACATGCCATCATGTGGTTGGGATGCCACATGGTCATATAGACCAAAGCCCTGTATAACCAAACAATTCCTACCCTGCTCTATTCAATCATGCACGTGACAACACCTTCAACTTCCCACACAAAGAAAAAGCAAAAAGCAGCCTGGGAAGGACCTAGGGTGCAGCATGAGCTGGGAGCTGCAGTCTGACACCCAGCCTGCCCTGTCACCCAGACTGGTCATGGCATCAGAGCACGTATTGAAGACAGCCATCCTCCATGTGGCATATTGCTCTTTCAAGGGCCCAGCTTGCCTCAAAGGTGGGTACTGTCTGCCGGAGCATAGCATGCTTGAATTCCAGTGAGAGGCGTGCCTGCACCAAGAGGCCAAAAAGCTGCAGGGCATCATCTGAGCTGGTCTTGGCAAGGTGGTTGCGGTGGCTCTTGAGGATGGCTATCTTGGCCGGACCCAGTAGAAAGTTGGCCAGGCAAACAGCACCCCGCCTGGCCACCCAGTAAAAGTAGGAGCACACATAGGTGGTCTCTGAGAGGCTTCGGCCTAGCATCCGCAGTGGCGGCTTGAGGATGACAAAGAGCAGCTGCAGGCAGGGACAGTCAAGAAAGGTGTGAAAGAGGTTCTTCTCAATGCCCCTGGGGCAGAAGGGGCAGGTCATTGAGGTGGCTTGGTCAAAGTGGGATGCAAATGTGCTAGTGGCTAGGATGCTGTGCAGCAATTGCCACTGCAGGTTGCCAGTCTTGGCAGTTGGCAGCTTATACAATGTGTGCCGAGCCGGGTGGGCTGGTGGGGAATCTGACAGCCCCAGCCACCATCTCCATAGTGTATCAGGGTGGCCTGCCAGTACCTGGGCATGGTGGATGTAAACCACCCAGACATATTGGCTTCTACATAACAAAAAAGCAAAGTGACAACCCATGTCACTGTCAGGAGGCACAGAGAGCATCAGCAGGGTGCCAGGCCCTCCGGCCAGCTTGCCAGCCATGGCCAGGGTGACTGGCAGCATGTGAAAAGCCTTGCTCAGGGCATCCACAGCTCAGGGGACTTGGCATGCCCGGACATGGTCATCCAGGGTGGCTGCTGCCTCCGGTGGGAGGGCAGTTTGGATGTCACGCAGGATATGGTCCACACTGCAGATGGACCACATGACTAGCCAGGTGGTCAGGGCCTCGGGTGAGAGCCAGGCCAACTGAATGGGGTCAAGGAGATGGCTCAGGTGGAAGACACGTGCCTGGATGAGAGCGACTGTGAGGCTGGTGGAGGCCAGGCTCAGCATAGGTCGCCTCAGGGCTGGGTTGTGCACCAGGAGCTCCTTCAACTGCTGCAGAAACTGCAGGTGCTAGGCCCGGGGCTGGAGGCAGAAAGTGGCCTGCCAGGCTCATACCATGTCGCAGTAGAAGGCCAGAAGCACCACCTAGTTCAAAAGCATGAGGTCCAACAGGAAGAGCTTGTGGCCGAAGTTGAGGGCCCCCACCCTCTGCAGGACCCTCTGCGTGAACCGGCAGACCAGTAGTTGCTATGGTAGGTACTTCTCACTGTAGAGGAGTTGCTGAAGGGCTTGCAAACAGAAGGTGGCCACCTTGCTCACCAGGTCAAGCAGGCTCTGGCCCCCCTTGGTGACAGTTAGGTAAAGGAGAGCTTGTGGGAGCCAGTGGCACCCATTCCAGAAAAAATCTACCAGGAGGTGCTGAGGCCTCTTGAGTAGGTCCTGTGGCAGGTCAACTTTGGTGCACTGGTGCCACAGGGTCGCTGCCACCCAGTTGTTTGTGATGAGGACACGTCCATGGTAGGAGAGGCTGGGTAGGTGCCAACACCATCACTGTAGGTGGGCCTCTACCCCTTCTTCAAGGCCATCCCTGTTGCGTGCCATGAAGGTCAGTGGCCCTAGGAACATGCCCAGGACCTTGAGGCCATTGCAGCACCAGGTGATGCTCCCTGGCAAATCTGGGAGGATGCACAAAGCAGCAGGGTATCACTCTTGGTCCACTTGATACTGGCCGAGGAGGCAGAGTCATAGGCTCACTGGCAGTCTGTCAGGGCCCACATGTCTTCCTGGGTGTTAAGGAAGATGGCCATGTCATCTGCATACGCTGACAGCCAGAGCAGAGGGCCAATGAATGGGCCCAATACTGATGGCAAGGCCACACAACTCAGGTGGCATCACAGCGCATGCAGCAGTGGCTCGATGGCCAGGGTATAGAGCATGCCTGACAATGGGCCGCCCTGATGGATGCCCCTGCATGTGGGGAATGGCGCAGAGTACACAGTTCACCTTGAGCAGCTTGGAGGTGCCTTGATAGAAGACCCAGAGGGCCTTGGTGAAAAGGGATCCAAAACCAAAGGCCTCCAGGGACTGGAAGAGATAGGCGTGGCCCCTCTGATTGAAGGTCTTCTCCTGGTCCAGAGAGATGAGGCTGATGTCTAGGCCAAAGAGTTCACTGGATGTGCGTAGGTTGTGCAGCAGGAACAGGTTGTCTTGGATAGTCCTGCCTGGCACACAGTATTAAAATATTTCAAAAAGGAATGTTTCTTTTTATTCTACTTAGGTTTTCCTTTTATTAATTCTTTCCATTGATTACAGTGAACAAACATAGCAAAAAATATTCCTCCCATTTTTTTTCTTCTCATTTGGCCAAACTGTACATACTGAGCTCTTTACATATCTCCTCATAAATCAATCCCTCCAGTCGCCAATGGTGAGTATACCCATAGAAATATTTGAGAAAATAAACAGCAGTAGGAATATGCACATCATTCATGTTATATCTATGTTATGAGTAAAGATAAAGAGTACACAAAGAAAGGAAAGCAGGAAGGAAAAGGAAGAAATACAAAGTGTATGTCAAACAAAAAAAGGAAACAGTAGCAATAAATTGTTACCTTGTTTGATCTCTGGTTTTGTGGGGTGCTTTTAATTTTCATTTTATATATTATGATACATTTTGACAATATCATATCCCTATACATATACTTACATTTTATCTTCATGGGTCAACTTACTGCTAACAATTTAAAAAGGAAAAAAAAAAAAAAAGAAGAAATCATATCCCCCTGCTCTCCAGTGAAACTATTGTGTTCCTTCTATATTTTAAACTAATTAAAGAAAAAAAAAGTGATAATGAAAAATACTGGCTTGAGATTTCAAAGGTACCAAAAAGGTAAATGTAGAAGCACTGGCTCAATCTTCTGCATGTGCCCTTGTCTATTTGCCTCATCCCAACTTGGAAAGGGCACTATTTGATGAAAAACTAGTATAGCATCCATATTGACAGTTTTTTGGCATTTTCCCCACATTCTTTTAGATGGTTGACTTATAGGAACATAAATCTGCTGTAAACATGGATAAAACCAGGTATGTTTAGTTAAATTATTTCTTGAAAAATGGAATGTGGGGCTTTGCTTAGAAAAGGGACAGAAAGGGAGTCCTATTCTCTGCTGGCTGTAGTGTTATTAGAAAAAGCATTAAGAGTGGTGCTTTTAGACTAAGAAAATTAAAGGTCATTTAATATCACAGATTAAAATTTCCAAATAAATTTTGTCCCAAATGCTCTTTTTAAAGGAAACAATTTAAAGAGAATGTGTTCTAGAAAGCCATTTGAACAGAATCTACTTAGATACCAGCCCAGTTCTTCTTCCTTCTTTAAGACAGTGAAGTGGAATTTATGCAGTTTTGGTATCCCAGTCACTAAGCAGTCTACTCCTATTAGAAGCCACAAAACCACTAAAATAATAGAACTCCTTATGAGTGTAATTTTGTCCTGAAAAATTCCAAAAGGGAGCTATGTTTGGGGTACTGCACATACTGTAAAACAGGGTTGGGCAAAATGTGGCCCGTGGGTTGGATCTGGACCACCAAGAGATTCTGTCCAACCCAAGGTAGGTACCTTGACCCTGTGCAGCCCAGGCACAGTGGGCAGCCGAGGATGTGGTATGTGCAGCTGGTCCTGCCACCCTTGGCCTTATGGCAGGATGGTGGCAGCATGGCAGCCAGACTTGGCTTCCTGGAAGCTCCTGTGGTGCTGGCTCACTCAGCCTGGCTGCTGCTGCCAATGTGTCCACTGCCACCAGACCTGGCTTTGGGAACCAGACCCCATCCATCCCATACCCATCATGGAGGGTACTGGATAGAGTTGGTGGGGTCTCCATGGAGAATGACCTTGGACCACTAGGGGCAAGGTGTGCTCAGCTAGTAAATGAGATAGAGCCACAGGTGGATAGGGAACTGTGTCCATGAGCAGGATGGATGGGATGGGACCAAGGCAGGATTGTGGGGTGGTGACAGTGCAGGGCTGAGGCCCAGAGCAGAGCCATGATCCTGTCCACACATGTCCCATTGGTGGGTGTTGGTTCCATGGGCAGGATGTGCAGGGAGTGGATTGCAGCTCTGCCATGAATCCCAGTCCCATGTTGTCACTTCCTCATGATCCCGGCCCTGACCCGAGTCCCACCCCAATCCTGCCCACCCCTCCCACTCCCAGACAGCACTCCCCACCCCCCTGCAGCTCCATCCTACTTGCCCAATTGAGTGTGCCCTGCCTCTGGGGGTCTGGGCTGGTCTTCATGGAGACCTCACCCACCCTCCCACTCCACCCAGCATCCCTGAGACTGGATAGGATCAATTCCCCCTCCCCCTCCCTGCCACCATACTGGCATTGTTCAGTACTGCCTCCCACCTTCTACCTAACCCACAACAGTTCACCAAAAGTCCTTAAATGTCTCTCCAGCCCAAAAAATTGCCAACTCCTCCTCTAAAAGAAGTCAAAATGGCCACTTACCTGTCTTGCTCGTATGTCACCCAGTTTTGCCTGGAGAGTTCATATACTATCTGTAAAATGCCTTGTTCCTTAGGAGAAAAAAAAATGTGTTGACTTTCTGTTTGAAGCTTAGAATGTGTTATGCTGGGAGTTGGGTAGCTAGGTCTGAGGCTACTCAGGGAAATGAGATGATGACCAGGGTCAGAATAGGTGAGGAGAACCTGCGGTTGAAATTGATCAGGAAGCTAGTAGATCAATTTTAAGAGTGGATTCTAGTAGCAAACCAAATCAAGAAGTCAGGACATCAAACAGAGTGCAATCCAGGAGCAAGCTGGGTCAAGGAGCCAGGAGGTAAAGCACAGAGCAGAGCTGAGGACCAAGCCTGGCTTGGATCAAGTTGAGTACAGTTGCCCATACACTTCCTGTCCAGGTTCAGGGTTTTATATAACATGGATATTAACAACCAGAAACACCATTGTAAAAACCACCAGTGAGGACAGAGGAAAGAAAAAGACATAAAATAGTAAGATAAGGACAGGATGATTACAGTGGATCTTTTTTTAATGGGACACACACTTGCCAGAGTGTTTCACAGTTATTTGCATTATTTGTTGATACAAGAAGAATGTTGAGACTTGGCAATCTTAGTTCTGGCGTATTAGAGAAATATATTTTGTAGTGGTTATAAGCCTCTTTGTCCCTGTGTCAGCGACTCCTCATGGTTGTATGTCTCTTTCTCCATTGTTGTTACCCAGTTTTCAGACAGATCCTCTGTTCCCTTTCCAGGATTCTTACTCATGTAGCACATCTTTGAGTGGAGGAAGGGAAGGGATCACATAGTCTAGTTTAGTCTAGTTTAGGGATTTTGATCCCTTAATTTGTGGCTTGTTGTTTCACACCTGGGCTAGGGACAGAAGTTACATATAAACCAGTTTAAGTAATCAAAAGCTAGTTTAAACCTGTAACCAAACAGAAGCTCATGGCACATTTTCAAATGGCTGGAACTGGTTTAAGATAAACCTGGTTGAATGTAGTATCAGACTTAACTGATTTTGGTCAAACTGGTTTATGAAACATGTCCCAGACCCCTCCTTGGTTCAAGTTAAATCACAGTCCCCCAGCATGCTTTCCAGCCCTGAGCTTGGCTGTGCTGTCTGCTCTAGCCAAGAAGGGAGGGGGGTGGAGGGAGAGGCAGGGACTGCCCCCCCCCCCGAAGCAAACCCCAACTGGAGTTTGTGGCCAGGGTGGGAGTTAAAGCCCCCTTCCCTCTGGTACAGAGCTTCCCTGCCCTGCCCTGCCCTGCTAAACTTACTGCTGGCTGCAATTGTGGACTATAAATCCCAGAGGCACCTGGAAGCAAGAAGAGGAAATAATGTTCAACCCTGGAGTATTCTGCTGTTATGATTCTGGACTGCAAGTCCCAGAGACCTTGAGGGCAGCAGGAAGAAGAAGTGAACACATAGACCATGCTGGCTGTGTGTCAGAGAGCAGTGCTTGAGCACCCCCCAGCTTCTGGCCTGAGTCACTGCAGGCATGTGGCTGCAAATAGTAAATGTCTGTTCACTTGTTAGTCAGTTTAATATCTGCAGCTTAGACTAACCTGCAAAAACTAAATCAATTCAGCGTCAAGTTTTTTGATTGTCTGTACGTATCCCTGGTGACTTCCTGCCACAGACCTGCTGATCTTGCCCTTCCCCTCTGTATACACACCTTTGAGTCCAGTGTGACCACCATCTTCTGACAACCATCTCATGACTTTAGTCTGGCAATTTCCCACAATCCCGGTCCCTTACAGATGCTTTTTCTGGACACCCTGGACAGTGGCTCTACTAAAATGATAACCCACTTCTTGGCCCATTACAGAATTGGCTTCCTGATCTGCCTCTTTCTGATCTCCTGATTCATGGCTTTAGTCAGGATCTTGTCTACTGATCCTCTCTGTTATGACCCACTAGGGTCAAGCCCGAACTATCCATGCCCTGGTTGTTCCTGATACCAATATGGTAAATATCTTAAGTTGACTGTTTTATTACCTTTAACTTCAGGCAAGCAGAGCATACTGTAATTGAATGTAAATGACACATTCCACTATGTTGTTACTTTATAGTATAATGTTAGATGAAATCTTCATAATTATTTTACGTTGCATATTGTTTCTTGTTTCTAGTGTCTCTGTGCTCCTGGATGGACAGGGGAATTCTGCCAGTTTGTTGAAAATGCATGTTTGATTTATCCAAATAATTGCTACAATGGAGCTACCTGCATTGATGTGAGCCACCTAACAGAAGAACCACAGTTTCAGTGCTTGTGCCTTCACAGTTTCACAGGTAGGAAGATATTTTAAGTGCATATAAATATTTACATTACGAATGGCACTCACATTTGAGAATTTAGGCTTCTAGGGAAAAAAAAAAGAAAGATCACATATCTGTGCTTTTTTTTTTTTGCTTTTCTACTGAGAGGTCCTATGTTCTGTGTTTGGAGTGACAAAGATCTTGGGGAACAGATTTTTAAGAACTGCAAATGGAGCCATAGCCCTTATATCGGGTAGTTTCAGTCCCCTGCTATGCCAAATTTATTAGATGAGCTTAGGCAAGTCAGAAAGTGCTAGTGCCAGATTAAAAAATGCATGTAGGTTGCTTCATTTTCTTTTGAAAGTCTTTCTGGTAGATAAATGTATATTTTTAATATGGCCCTAGATCACAAGAATACTGCATAAGGCAGCCTCTGTGAGTGCCTAAGGGAATGCGTACACTACCTCTGTGCCACACTCATAGGTGTTGCCATGAAGTATTCACTTGTTCCCACTTCAACTGCACCAGCTCTCCAAACTGAGGCTGCATAGTCTCTTTCCAGTGGCACTTACTGAACACACAACCCATTTGTTTTTCTATCTAGGGCTGGGGTTGTCAACCAGGGTTATACATACCGTTGGGGATACTTTGAAAGGTCCCAGGTATTGTACGCAGGTCCCAGGTGTTATATGCAGGGGAAGGTGGGGACGCAGCACCGCCACCCCACGCCACTGCTTCACAGGAACAGGGTGAGAGCAGGGCCACACAGACATCACTCACTACCTCTCTCCCTGCGTCCAGCTGTATCTGGGGTACACTTATTAAAAAGGGGGCTGCCGGAGGTACACTTATTAAAAAAGGTTGAAAACCCCCGATCTAAGGTGCGGTTAATAGCACATGCTCAATGCCACTCTAAGGTGTTTATCCTCATTCCCAGGATATGACACACAGAAATGGAGTAACTAGGTAGGGTGGCCTTCCTGCCAGTGCTTCTAAGCAAGGTATGGAAGGGGTGTAGACATATCAGTCTTTGCATGAACCTGGGGTTTTACCTCTGTGTCTTGGTTCCATTTTCTGAACAGAGGGCAATAGTCCTTCCCTACATCAAAGGAGACTTGTGAGGCTAAACATTTTGGGTTTTACATTTCATTGATTCTTTATGCGAAGTTTTTGCACACACCAGGCCCACCCTGCATTCTTCCATCCTCCCTCACAAACTCCCTGTGGGCCATTTCCACCCACCTTTACTTTAGGACCCTTCCAGCCCTCCCCACATTCTCCCTCGTGTCTCCAGGAGACAGATTGTGTATGCCTCCTCCTGATGTATCAGAGCCTCACATTCCCCCACCATGTCAGTGCATCTACTTGACCTCCACCATTCTTCTTTATTTACATTTGTGTGGGGGCTTATGCTGAATATTTTTAAAGTATATTGAGAGTAGTGACAGACTATAGTATTATGCTGAAGAGTATTTATCTATAGAGGATTATATTTCTGGTTGGGGATGATGCTTCAATACATGCTTGGGGTCTTCCATTTTCCCTGTCTAGAGTTGCAATTTCACCCAGATTGGTTGTGCTTTGTAGACCATTTTCTTAAATGTTGGAATCTGGCATTGTGGACGGACAGAAAAAATGTCATTATGCTGAGTAATAGATCTTGCTTTCGTGGGCCAATTAAACGGTTATGAAGTGTCCAGTTACCACAGTGAAAAGGGCTATAATGTCTAAGATGGATAGAAGGAATGCATTAACATTGTATACTCACAGAGTTTATTCTGTTAAAAAAAAGTTTTAAAATAACATGTCATCCTTACTGAAATATGAGATCATTTTCTTCTGGCTCAGAAGCAACCACTCTACTCAAAGGGATTGTTTCTGATATAGGAATGGTTATGGCTGGTCGAAGGTTTCAGTGAATCAGAACATTCTCTGGTTGACCTTGTATGACCTTTGTTTGCTCTACACCAATTATTTTGGGGACTGTGCTGGTTTGTTGTATACCTACATTAGACACAACATTTTGCATACCACTCTTACTGTCTCAGCCAAACTCTGAGCAGACTCTGTGCTTCCACATCCCCCTGAGTTACACTTACAGAAGAAGGAGATCACCTAGAGATGAATCAAGTCTCTTGAGTTGCATGAAGTATTTAAAAAAAAATCTTCAAAGAATCTTTCTTGTAAAATCATTAGTTGATTATGAGGACAATTTTGTGCATTCAAAATGAATTGAACCATAAACCTGGTTTGATGATAAATGACAATGAATTGAGTTGGGATTCCATGTCCAGGGGGGTGCCACAGGATCGATGTTGAGTCCAATGTTGTTTAACATCTTTATTAATGAGCTAGAAGCCAGATTAAACAATACATTAATCACGTTCAGCAATTACAGCAAATTAGGAGATGCTGCAACCACCTCTAAGGACAGAGGTATAATACAAAATGTTCTAAAGAACTTGGAAAGAAGAACAAGATATTTTTAAAAAAAATGAGATTTCTCTTGGGAAGGTAGGTGGGGGTGGAGGAGCAAAATTATATATAAATAAAAAATGTAATTAAAAATCACTTTTCTAAGTAAAAAAAAATATAGAGTACAGGTACTCTCCAGGAAAGAAATTCTTAGTATTGATATAGCTAGAGCTGAGAATGGAAAACAAACTCTGGAAGATATGCAATTTATATCAGTCGTTGCATATCATCTTGCAGAGCTCATGAGGAGCCCTACCATGTTTTAGCCCAGTGTTGAGAATACTCACCCAGGGAGCACAGGACAGAAGTCTTTGGTCCTCCTCACTGAAGTAGGACTTAAACCTGTAATTTTCTGATTTCTTATACACTGCTTTAACAACCAGACCATAGTTTAGGAATTGTTCATGATTGCTGTCTAGACCTCCTATTGCAGCTGAGCCACTGCACCTTTTCCTACAATAATTATTAGATAAAATGGCTGGTCAAGAGCAGAGAAATGTCTGCCCCATTTGGGGATAAAGTGTCGAAGCCAGAAGCCAGAATCCCCACCCTTCCAGAACAGAAGTTGTCTCATGAAGCCACTCTCCCTCCACCCTGCTTTCTTTCTCCTGGCCCTTTTGAGGCTGAGCAGCCAAGAGAGGGAGCTCTCTGGGCTGCTGAGCCCCGAAAAGACACACAGGATTGCTGTCTAATGCTTATCCTGTGGTGCAGAGGTTGGAGCATTGAGCTGAGCATGGGTCTTCTGTTTCCTGGATAAGTGCCCCAACCACCCATCTATTGGGCTAAAACATGGTATAACCCTTCTCAGTCTTCCAGCACACAGGAAGTATGTTTTTTTATTTTTCCAGCTACAGTTTTATACTTGTCAAATTTTCCTGTCCACCATCCCACAGCCTACTGTGCAGGTTCAGTAGCTGTGTGGATGTTTACATGCCCACAGTGTACATGGAGTAAGATCACAAACTGTGCATAAATGCTCACGCTGGCAGTTACGTGACTCGGTAATTCTTTCTGAGTGCAAAAAGTATTATGCTCTAAGTGTTACAGAATGCCATCCAATGTGTATTTATTCACTGGAGATGTGGGTTTTCTTTGAAATTTATTCACAAAAGCTAAATATATAGTAAGTGTACAGTACTTCAAATAGGATTCTGAAATTCTAGAAAAAATATGGACATACTCATAAATATCCAAATACACTGGGAACCTTTTGCTCCATTTTATAAATACAGGCAGAACTTCCAATATTAGTGTCATGTTTCACTTTGAAATACCAGGTAGAGCATTTTTACGATCTTTTGGTTTTTCACATTATTGCTGAATGCCAAAGGGAAGAGTATTTTCAACATAAAGCATTCAGAATGCTTAATTTTTCTTGTGAAATTCAAGATCCAAGAAAAAATAGACTATCTGGAGTTCTAATGATACAGTGCTGCATTGTAAATGAATGCAGTGTTTAGTCTTCGAGTGCTTATCTGCTTCATTTCTAAAGTCTGTGCTGTGCCAGACAGGTTTAATGTTTTCTATTATCTTTACACTGTTTATGCCTCTTTTGCTATAAGTTCCATGACATGTCTTGGATTGAGTGGCACTGCTGAGGTTCCATATTTCCAGGCTTCAGCAGGCAGATAACTTGAATAGTAAGTACATCCAAAGAGAAATACAGCTCCAAAGAAACTCAGTGTGTTATATTAGAGAGAAAGAGAAGTTATTTTCTGGTTAAGAGGAAACAAATGCTTGGGGAACGTGTCTCATGATGCCAAGTTCTACAAAGCAGTTCTGGTGCAGAAAAATCTGCTTTATTTTATCTGTGGAGAGAAGGGAGTCTAACTAGCTTCTTTCTGGTGAAATGTGTCTGCTGATCCCTTTGCTACCTTTATTTCATCCTCTTTTTACTGAGATTGATAAACTGCCTTGGAAGGTGGGTACACTAAAAAACCTATTTGAAAGATCACTGGAAAATTTCTGAATGCAGACATGATCATGTTGATAGCCCCACTGGGGCACATACTTTAGTAGCAGTTTATATGATATAACTATGGAATGAGAAATTTCCATGATGCCAAGCAAGTTCCTTGGCCAGTTTATAGCCATGGTGTGGTACAAATGCATAGATCTGCATGGAAACTGTGTTTCCCCTCTGTGAAAAATGTTGAGATTCCTGGAGACTTCCCGCTGTAGAGCAGGGGTGAAATGGAGACATTTCAGAATTTTTTGTGAAAACAGAGCACAGAAGAGTGATTATCTCAGACAAATGGAAGCTAGGTGAAGGTCCCTGTTGTGTAAAAACATTGGTCCTTTAAGGTGCTTGTACAAATATAAAGTGGTTAGTGAGAACTGGCTGGGAGCACCTGGTCAGCAACAAAGGCTGTAGGCAACCATACAACAAAGTTGTCTCCCATTAACCCTACTCTTGGTCCTATGTGTTATTCCTGGGTTTAGCAAAGGAGCTGAAGACTGCTTTCAGCAACTGGGTAGACTTTGTGAATAAATTAACTAAAAGAGAGAGATGACTATAAAACATATTTATTATAGGGCTGTTAGTAGTTTAGTGAGTCTGCTGCCTCCTCATAGGCTGGCTTTGCCCTGAAGGGACTCTTCAGCTGGTTCTTTTAAATGAAAGTGCTAGTGGTGTAACAAGAAGGGTTTGTGTCCAGGGCAAATCCGGGATGTTATTCTGAGCTGCCAGGGGGGTTGGCGGGGAGGGATCAGGAGTCTTACCCAAAATAGTCCTTGGCTGCTGCCATCACATGTTTTTTCCACTTAAGCTTTTGCTCTTAAAGCAGCCTCAGTACAGTGTTGGGCACCAGCTGCTGATACAAGAGAAATGCTGTAGGGCTGCTCTTGCTGCCATGGCAAAGACTCTGTGATGGTAGCAGATGATTTGGGTATCCCTTTTAAAGTCATCACCTGGGGATGATAGCCCTCTCTCCCACCCCTAGTTTTTTTTATGGCAAATGTAGTCCTTGCTCACACAAACATACAAAACCTGATAGCATTTCTCTGGAGAGTGGGAGAGACCCTTTTCTATAGCCTCTTCCTAGCATCATAATTATCTGACTTTCAGTATATTGCTGCCACTTCTTCTTCCTAGCTTTAGCTCCCTGCTTCCTTTTTCTGGGGTTTTAAATGCCTGTAGGTACTCCTTGGGTATGTCTATATGTGCAATGAATGAACCTTAATTGTCTGCTTGGAAAAATCAGGCACATTAGGGCTCATGTTTCTACATGTGCCAGATCTGGGAGCAAACTGAGCCTGACAGGAATAGCCTAGTCCAGGGCTGTTCCTGCCTTGATCTGCCACACTATAGCAGCCAGCGACAGATCTCCCCACCCTCCAGGGCTCAGTGCTGGCCCTGATCTCCACATGGCTGGAAAGGAAATACCCACAGAGCCAGGATAGCATCCCCCTCCCCCTGGGACTCAGGGCTTAGCCAGGCAGCAAACCAGAAACAATTTTCTTCTGGTCAGTGTCTACATGTACACTATCTATGAAATGCCTGTTTTCAATCTTTTTCCCTCTCTGGCCAGACATCCATCCTGGATTGTTGGAAAATGACCTTTTTTCAACTAAAAGTGTTGGCAGTAACAAGTTTGCATTTTCAATGCTCTCTCTTCCCTCAAAAAATCCTTGTTACAACAACAACAATTTGAACATGTTCTAACAGTAAGTTATTTTAGAATTTTACTATTCCCAGCTCAAATCCTGTAATATCTTACGTGTGTGCTTTATACACTAGACATAGTCCCAGTGGCCAAGTTTAAAAAAAATACCTAAAGGAAAGCACCTATAGGGACAGTATTCAAAAGACCTGTATAACTGTGTGTAGTCACTCCTTACTTTTCAAGGGGTTACTTTACCCTGGACATTAAAAAACAAACAACAATATTTTTCTGGAATTAATATATATAGATCATATTGGCAGGAATTGATTGGGTGCATTAGACACTTCATTTGCTTGGTAGAAAAATCCTTTAATTCATATAATCTTACTGTTGGTAAAATTATCAGCATCCCAGGAAAATTCAACAACTAGAATGTAAAGCTTAGTGTCATAAGTTTTATATATGTAAAGATGTTATGCTTTACATTCTAGTTGTTGAATTTGCCTATATAAATTGCATATATATATATAATAAACTTTATGTATAGTTATACTATAACTATATATAGTACATATATATATATTATAAACTATATAAAGTTATAATTTAACTATATAATATATAGTTATATTATATTGTGCCCACCTGGTATTGAGAAGGTGCTCCCTAACCGTGTACCTAGGCTTGGCCACAGTGCTTGCTCCTGCGATCTCAATGGGGGCTCATGTTCTCTCTGAGGGAAACCCCGAAATTCACCTGCCATGACTTTGGTCTTTCTTCCAGTGGTGGGATGCCCTAGTGGGAATTCTTGGGACTCCACGTCCCCTATACCCCAGCCATGTGCCTGCCTTTAGGATGGTTGCTTAATGACCTGTTGGCTCACCCTCTGGTGTTGGTTCCTATACCCTCTTCATCAGATGGGCCCTTGATGCCCTTACCCAGCTATTGGACTCTTTGGGATGTTCCCTTGAACATTCCTGATGTTCCCTTGTGTCTTCCTGAATTGCACTATGGTCTGTAGCACCCTGTGACCACTCTCAACCCTCCAGCGCTGCCCCAGGGGCCCTGACCTTCATCCAGGAGTTCCTCCAGGCTATTAACATAGGAGCAAATTAACAAAAGAATGAAAAAGAAGGGAGAGGGGAGGGCCTTGGCTCATTCCCATTCACGAGCTTGGCATCTGTGGATCTTGGGGTCCCTCGACACTGTACTTGTCCTTTCAATAGCTTATGGATCCCTCCGGAGATATCTATATAGCTATATAGATATCTAGCAGAGAATATAATTCCTTAAAATGTATTTTCATAATGATATATGTCTATAGACATATATCTATAGATATCTATATCTGTATCTATATATATGTATAGATATAGATATATAGATATAGACATATCTATCTATCCATAGGCAAATTCAACAACTAGAATGTAAAGCATTGTAGCAGAAAGCCCCTTTTCCTCTTGCCTGCAGTTGCTCTCCCCTCCTTGGATATGTTTTTCCTCTTCTACCTTTTCTTCCTTCCTCTTTCTTTCACTTTAAGATAAGGAATTGTGTTTTGAAATGTTTATGTGTGTATTTTGTATCTCCCCTTGTATTTTGGTATTTTTTATCTATTTGTGTGCCATGGCATTACATTTGTAGCTTATATTTTATACTCCTCACCTTTCAACTTTCAACTAAATGTGTTTAGTTTCATAAGTAAGTTATACATTGTAACAATGTTAACAAGAGCAGGAATCAAACTGCCCTTCTCTGTATCAGGCTGGCCCCTGAAAGAGCGAGTGAATCAGTGATTGAATGTGTAACACGGTAGCCGACAGCGATTAACACCTGGGAGACTGCAGATCAACCAATGGAAGAACTCCATAGAAGACAATGTAACAGCCGGGAAATCTCTAAACGTCACTGATCAAGGGCTAGAAGCCCTGGCCTGAGTTAATCAATTCCAGGGACCAACTTTTGGCCTGAATATCTCCAGATCGACCACTCCCAGAGCCCTATTCAAAATTCATCAACGGACTCCCAAACCTGCACGTTCATGCGGATGACCTCTGGGGCTGACAGATGCCATCCAGTAGCCACCGAGGTGGGGGAAGGCCCACGAGGGTCAATGACCCCTGGATTGGGCAAACCTGAAAACTGGGGAGTCACCAAAGTCTGCCAAGGACAGATAAAAGGCAGTGAAAAGTGACCCTCAGCAGCGCTCTCTTGATCTCCAACTTGACCAGCACCCGACCTGTCCAGACAGAAGGACTAGCCGGCGACCCCCCTTCTGGAGGATAACACCACGCTGAAAGAAGCCTCAACTGGCCATCTACGGCAGACTCCAGCACTTGTAGGATAGGTATTCCTGACTCTTGTAGCTTGCTACTGTGTGTGTGTGTGTGTGTGTGTGGAAGGACCAGCCCCAAGGTTTATGATTTAATTCATTACAGTGTTTTAATCCACCTAATAAACCAGAATTTTAAGGATCCCGAGTTGGACATTTGTAGCCAACAGCATAACATCTTATATATGACAATAACCTTTACTTTCTAGCTTTTGAATTTTCCTGGGATGCTGCTAATTTTATGAACAGTAAGATTATTTGAATTAAAGGAATTTTTTACCAAATAAATTAAGTGTCTAACATGCCCAATCAGTTCCTGCCAATCTGATTGCTGTACACACAAGAAAAGATAGCAATTAATTAAAGCAAATTTCTTCAAAGACATTTGGTCTATTGTGCAACCCTTGAGAAAGAGCTGACATAGCCTATTTCTTTTCAGTGTCATTATCCATGTTACCTATGTGTATTGTGATTTTTAAATTATCATCTATCTACTATCATGATGGAAAATTAAATATAAAGCAAAACAAGGCACCAACTGTGTGATGAAATCAAAAGCAGAAAAAAACCCATAATTTGGAGTTTGTGTTAACTAAAACTAAAAACATCTGTATCTAATTTTATCCTTTTTAAGCTTTCTTTTTAAGCACATAATTAACAGTACATATAGATATAACACAGAGATCTTTTTTAGTTAATTAGCCAATTGCAGTTTATGTATAAGCTGATACCAATGCATTTCAATTAGCAAAATACTGTTAAACGATGGCACTGGTGAGCTATTGAAACTAATTCATTATAAAATTAAAATTCAATCTATTACTGCTAACTAGTGAATTTAGTTCCATGAAAGGCTACATGAAGGCCACATGAAGCAGAGAATATAATTCCTTAAAATGTATTTTCATAATGTTATATGTGTGTTAATCTTAGAATATCTATTATTAGTTACTTCTGAGAGAAAGTTAAAAGATTGAACACTGAAAGTAGAAGGACTTGATATGCATTTCTCATGGAAAGATAAGTTAACTAATACTATAATCTTGTTTGTGTAACTATACTGGCCTTTTTGCAACCATTTTCCTTAAAAAATAAAAAAAGCTAAACCTTCTTCATTTGTAATTTTGAGATTGCAGTGTCTTGTTGTTGTTTCCACTAACTTTAATCTAATTGGCCATTGTTACTGTGCAGTGCAGTCGTTAATGTATAGTTATTTAGTACCTGTATAGACAAGTACTAAGTGACTCCTCAGTAACCTGTGTTACTGCACAGTAGCACCAACAAATGGCTTTTTTGTGATGCTGACTGAGCAGTAGCCTGAAACTACTGCACAGTAGTGTTGCATCACAGTTTCTGCCATGTGATGCAATCTTGGACTACTGCGCAGTCAACGTCTCATGGTGATGCAACCAGTGTTACTTAATCTTTGGTCCAAAAGCTACAGCTGTACTATTTATAATTTATAAACTCAATTAAGACCAATTAGATATTAAAATTTAATAACTTTTGTTGCTGAAGATGCTGTGTAATTCAGGTCAGAGAAAACATGCTAAAAATTTCCATGGCACTTCACTTAATTTTCCTGAACAGAAAATAATTGAGATGGCAAAAATGGCATACATGAAGAATACCCAAATGCAAGAATAACAAAAGGCAACCTTTTAATAATATATAGTCATTATATATTTATTGCAGTGCAAATAGAAACTTTTTTTTTCTAGGGGCCTTATTTTGTAAGGAGATTTGGCCTAAGTGAGCAGAGCACCTCTGTTGCAAAGACAAATTTCAAGGCCGGTATACCTCAAAACTTGACCTCACTAAGATAGGTAAGATAGGTGGTTTCTCCAGAAAATTGAATCAGGTTGCTTAACAGTGCTGCATCTCCTATCCTGTCGAGTGGGGTTCCTGGCCTAAGGTCCATAATGTTTGATGAAACTGTATGAACTATTTTAAGATATGACATGAGAGAATAAAACATGACACAACACAACTGGGCTGGGATGATCTAGTTGGGGATGGTCCTGCTTTGAGCAGGGGATTGGAGTAGATGGCCTCCTGAGGTCCGTTCCAAGCTTAATTTTCTATCATTCTGATTCTACAATACAACACAACATGACACGACACAACATGAGAGAGACGAAAAAAGGAAAAAAAATACTGATTTGAAGAACTCCTGAATCTTCAAGACCAGCTCACCAGAATAAGTTGTATAAGGCTAAACTATACTTTCCAGAACCCTCAACTGCATGAAGAGACAAGTTACTAAAGCAGGCCACACATATTTTAAAATGTCCATTTGAAAGTGACTTAGGTGAGAGACTTTGTTGTTTAAAAAAACATGGCCTAGTTGCTAGCTGCTAACAGCAGCATTTTACAGGACACCTTTTTAGGAGATTGAATAATTTATTTGACTATAAACTGTAGGAAGGTGAAATTGGCACTTGAAAGTACTTTATAATTCATGTAGCAATAGATAAAAGGGCCCTGATCCAAGTTCATTGTAATCAATGGAAGTCTGATTTCAATCAGTGTTCTGAGTGAAGCAAAGATACTTTAGAGTTATAGATTAGGAATAAACACACTAATGTTTATTTTCAGGGAAACATGATTTTGCTAAAATTTAGATGTTTGTATATTATATTACTACAAGATCGTATCTCTTCTATTAGCCAATGAGAATTTAGCAAGCAGTGGGTTCCCATTCCAGAACAGTTATCTATGACATTTGGAAATTCTTGTGTATCAGAGAGATAACAACAGTTTAACCCTCTAATTTAGAACCTAATCAGTATAATCCTATCATTAGCAAAGCATTAGAGTTACATTTCCCTTGGGATTACCTGCTAGAATCCATCCCATAGTCAAAAAATTAGATTATTTTTTGGAACAATTTAAAAGGCATAAAATGTTAAAATAGAGTAAGGGGAAGAGTCAACATACTTGAGTTATGCAAAACATTTTGCAAACATTTCTAAGAAATAATTAAGAGGAGGGGACATCAGCAGTAAAAATATATGAGACAAATAATAAAAAAAGATCAATTGCCAAAGAACAGCAGTCACAATAATAGCAGTTTACAATAATTGTTTTACTACTTATACAGATTTCATACTATGGTAGCTGTCCCTCTTTTTAGTTGTTTGATTGTATTAAGTGTGTATGGTAAAAATCACTGAGGAGGACAAAAGAAGAAAATTACAAAGAGAATCCAACTGGTAGAAGCAACTGAAAGAACAGTACAGATGGAAACCTTAGAACAGGATGAGATTTTACGATTGGTCTAACTGAACTTCCTGTGCCCTGAGTCTACTGACTGCTTGTTACAATCTTCTCCTTACACTTTCCTATCTTTTCACAGCATCTTCACTTGATACCTTCACCTCCTATTCCCTTCTCCTCTGCCTTTACCTCCTTTCCCTTCCTTTTTTTTCTGTTTAGCACATCACCTCCTAAATAAACCCATTAAAATGATGCAAGTAACATGACATTTGCTGTCATCATATGGATCATTCTTTTTGTGTCTTGTATCTCTTCTCACCCATCCCCCTCACTCTGTTTGTTTTGTCTATTTAAAATGTAAATATATTGGGACAGGGACCATCCACTTTTCTGTGTTTGAATGGTATCTGGCATCATAATCACCTTAATGCTCTGCTGTGTGTACATCAAAAAGGTGTTTTGAGACAAATAAAGCAGCTTCAGACAAGTCTGTCAAACTGAATACTTCTGTTGCAAGTTCATTTTGCATAGACCAACCAGTACATCTCAACCAGGGTGCTAGGACCTTGAGATCCTTGATATCCTTTCAGGGATGCTACAGGATGATAGAATCACAGAAAATTAGGGTTGGAAGCAACTTCAGGAGGTCATCTAGTCCAAACCCCTGCTCAAAGCAGGACTATTTCCAACTAGATCATTACAGCGTTGGCTTTGTCAAGCCAGGCCTTAAAAATCTCCAGGGTCTAAAAAGAGGTTGACAACTGTGGGCCACTTTTCTTTATGCATCAATTCTGAACCACTGGCCTAATGCAGTCATATGGTGATGTGTGTCTATGATATAAAAAAGTAATCCTGACTCCTAAATCCTGAATCAATAATATCATATCATATCATATGTAGAGGGTGTAGGGTTGTTAGTTGGCAGTGCAGTGTAATTATATTCCAAAGCACTTCTTCCCTTGTTAACATAATGAGGACTATGCAACTCAGGGCTTATCTTTGGTCAGATGAGATAGTCATTCAATTAATTAAAACAATAACACAACTGATTCCGCCACAGGTACCTAGTGTTTTCTGTCCCTGACCTTGAGTCTCAGCATGTTAGGAATGGGTATCATAGAGCCCTGGTAGCCATTGTAACTGAAGCTCTTTCAGTTGAGCAGGAACTGGGCAACCTCAAGGCAGGTTACAACAACTGTACATGATTTGTAATTAGGTAAATCCATTATAAGACTGATCTTTCTCCTGTTCCTTGAGGTATACTCTTCTTTTATTCACATTAATAAAATGCATTACAATTAGTAGTAAATATCTATATTCATTAACTATGGTAGACAAGGTTCCTTGGGTGAATTTGATATCTTTTATTAGACCAACCCAAATGGTTGGAGAATAGTAATTAAGCAAGCTTTCGGGTTCAAAAACCCTTCGTCAGGCTAAGGAAGTTTCAGCAGTTGGCGTGTGCTCTTCTTGGATGGAATGAAAAGTAAAGAAGCCAGAGGCTGGGCTGGGCTGGGGAGTCAGTTGCCAGGCAGATTAAAATGTATCAAAAATCCAATGTCTATGTTTAGTCCATGATCTCTAGTATCCAGGAGGTTGATGAAATGGAGCTCATAGGCTCGTCTCTGGGAAGTGTTGTGTAAGTTTCCCTTGAGGATCAGGACTGAGAGATTGGAGAGAGAGTGGCCCTCCTGTGAGAAATGTGCCCCCACCGGTAATTGGGTGTTTCTGTCTTTGATAGATTTCCGGTGTGCATTCATTCTGGTGCGCAGTTGTTGTTTGGTCTCTCCTACATATCTTCCCAATTACCGGTGGGGGCACATTTCTCACAGGAGGGCCACTCTCTCTCCAATCTCTCAGTCCTGATCCTCAAGGGAAACTTACACAACACTTCCCAGAGACGAGCCTATGAGCTCCATTTCATCAACCTCCTGGATACTAGAGATCATGGACTAAACATAGACATTGGATTTTTGATACATTATAATCTTCCTGGCAACTGACTCCCCAGCCCAGCCCCTGGCTTCTTTACTTCTCATTCCATCCAGGAAGAGCACACACCAACTGCTGAAACTTCCTTAGCCTGACAAACGGTTTTTGAACCCGAAAGCTTGCTTAATTACTATTCTCCAACTATTTGGGCTGGTCTAATAAAAAATATCAAATTCACCCAAGGAACCTTGTCTGCCTATGTCCTTAGACCAACATGGCTACAACCTAAACCCCATTAACTATGGTAGCACTCAAGGTTCCCAGTTAGGATTGGGTCCACATTATTTTCTTGTATGCTTCTAAACAAAAACAGAAGACTGAGATTAATGTTTTATTCTATAACTTGCATTACTAGGGATTACTTTATGAAGAATGAAAGAACATTTAGCAATCACTAATGGATGGATTCTAGCATAATTGCTGGAAGGGAGATTTTTATATAAGTCATATTTTCGTTAAGCATACTAGCTGAGGAATTATGAAAATAAAGGTGTATAAATCCCCTACAAAACATTGACTGAATGAAGCAATTTCCAGAAAAGGTGATATTTAATATTTTTTAATTAACTGAAGATAAAGTGCTCTCCAGGGAAATTTTACTCAGATGGTTGCTAGCCTAGTAAGTGATATTTGTTAGGACCACAGCTAGCAGTCATTTACCACTTCATTAATATTTTGTGGGTTATGGGATTGGATTGCTTATACAACACATTTCCAGCTTGTTTTGTTAAGACTTATATCAAACCCTTAATATGACATGAATAGCAATTGTTGAAACTGAAACAAAGTTCTGCATTACATGCACACACGGGCAAATCTTAGCTGAATTAATAATGCTTTACGTACAGGTGTCTAGGTTGTTGGATGTTAATGACGTTGGTTAACCAGCTGTGTGTCTTGTTCTGTGGTAATGAGGTTCAGTGATCTTTCACCTGTGGGTTCGGTTTCAAAGCAAGTTTCATACAGTCTGCTTCTTTCATTCTCCAGGGAACTGATCTTCTTTGAAAGAGACAAAATATAACTAAGCTGCTAGTTTCTTGGCTTAGATGGGCAAAAAGTAATGGCTTTTTATGTATTTATTTTAATCTAATGTAATGTGACATGTGATTACTATAGAATAAAAGCACAAAAACCAAAATCTTGAGGTGTGAATGCAATACCATAACTTGACAAAATAGCTTTCATTTCACAAATTAAAATGAATGATGTTCCAGAAGTTGGGGTATGCTATTATTAAAGCTAAAAAAATGTTTGTTGGTTTGACAAACTGCTTGATTTGTCTATTGCTGCTTGCTGCCTTGTATGTTTGGGAGTGTAAAATATCCAATGAACTCAGTGTATAAATATACTATGCAATATAATTTATAGTGAAACACATGAAATTTGTTTGGGGCATGAATAAAAATGGTGGTAACAGTGTCACAATTGCAGCAGAAATGTTATAAAGGTCATGTTATAAACACAATTAATGGACTATATACAAAACCAGAAATGTATTCTATGACAGGATGGGTTTAATCCAGCAGTTTTGAATCCCAATGCACATGAAAGTGGGTGCAGCAGTCAGCCCTGCACTGTAGCACCCTCATGCCTCAGCCAGCCTCAGTCACCAGCTACACATACATTTTGGTGCACTAAATAACTCCGCCATAAGATGGTACCAGATTTCACAGTGAATAAGTCAGGTTTTGAAGCCCAATTTTGGGGTCTTAAAAATCAAACTCAACTTATACACCATGCTTCCTCAAAAAATCAGGCCTGGGTCTCAGCTCAGCTGGGCTCAGTGCTCAGCTGACCCTCCCCAATCCCGCTTGAGTAGGACTGCCTGAGCCACACTAGCACCACTAGCAAGGGATGGGGCTGCACCAGCCAAGCTCTGAGCCCGGCACCACTCACAGGGGATGAAACAGTGCCAGCTGATCACTGAGCCCAGTCCCACCCCTGTCCCTGTCCCCTGCGAGCAGCACTGGGCTGCCTGGGAATGTAGCCATGCTACCCAAGCACTGAGCCCAGCCCTGTTCCCTGCAAGCGGCACCGGACTCAGTGTTCAGCAGCACCACTCACAACAGACAGGGCCAGGCTTAGCACTCAGGTGGTGTGGCTTCATCCCCTGCAAGCCTGTCCCTGCTCGCAGAGGATGGGATGGGGCCGGGCTCGGGACTCGGCTGGTGTGGCCCCATCCCCTGAGAGTGGCAATGGTGTGGCCTAGGCAGTGCCACTTGCAGGGGATAGGGGCATGGCAGCCAAGCACTGAGCCTAGTCCCATCCCTGTCCTTCTCCCTTTCCTCTGCAAGCAGTGCCAGGCTTAGCACTAACTTATACACCCTGCCTATGAAAATCCTTACCTTTCAAACAGGAAAACCGGGGGTTTACCTATACACCGTGTTGACCTATATACCATCAAATACGGTACCTGTCATGGACAGTACTATCCTACAGTGGAGTTAATTAGTTTACTGAAGCCTAATAGTATCACATGTGTAGATGATGATGCTTTACTATGGAGCCTGTTAGTCAACTATGCAGTAAAGTGCATGTGTAGGTGCTCCCACTACGACCTAAGACATACAACTCTGTCTCCCTGTTTTTAGATACAAAGCTGTTTAAGCAAGTTCCACACTCTTCCTAGTTAAAATTGAGTCCCCCTTTTGGGAAGTTGCATCAGAACATAGAATTAGAAAGGAACTCTTGGATCATCAAGTTTGGTTTTCTGCTACACAGCCAACTATGTCATATAATCCCTTTCATAAACTGAGCAAGTTCCATTTTAAAACTAGCTAGAGATTTTACCTTTTCTCTACCTTTGGGAGCCCCTTCTAGAACCTCACTTCTCTGAACATGAGGAACTTTTTTTTTTAATTTCCAGCTTAAATTTATGGCTAATTTATAACAAGTTGTGCTTTTGACAGCACTGTTCTTTAGCTTAAATGATTGTTTTCCCTCTGTGGAATTTACTAGCATGATTTATTTCTATGCAACAATTATATCCTCTTGGTCTTCATGTTATAACTTAAATAAATCAAAGTTATTTTGATTTATAAAATAAATAAAATAGGCTCTCCATTCTTTTCCTCCTCTTAGTAATCTTTTCTATATTTCTTTTAGTTTGAATTAATCTTTCCTGAACATAGCACCCAGAAATATATATAGTATCCATATTAAGTGTCACCAGCACCATATAGAATGGCATTAATTCTTCCCCATCTTTACTGAAAGTACTTTACCTGATTATGTTTGACTTTTTCATGGCCACATAAGGTATCACCTTGGTGGCTCATAGTTACTGTGTGATCAGTTTACATGACAAACTTATATAACCAGGTCTTTCCCTTCCAGTTTACAGCACAAATTATTCTTGTTATTCCATACTACATGAACTTGCATGTTATACTGTTAAATTTCATCTCATTTCTATAACTCCACTACTGTATTATTGCCAGTGTTGTTTACCTGTGCAATCTGCACATTTCATTCTTGCCTTCCTAACAATAAACAACTTGTCTTCAATATTGGATTCTTCCAAAGAAATAATTTTAACTCTGAACATAGAAAATTAAGTTTAAATAAGAAATACAAAAAGACTGGTGATAAAGAGGACAGGAACAGAAAGAGAATGTTAAGTAGAAAGATGATGTGTTGGCACAGAGTTTGCACAGTTTTGAATTGGAGCCATAATTATGGGGTGAAAAACAGCAAAACCTTCTGAGTTCTCTAAGAGAAGTGGTGCTTTTACCCTCCTCTTTCCCATTATCAATAAGCTCTAGGAAGTCTGACAATGAGTAATTTTGGCTCATTTCTGAATGAGACCTAATAAAATGTACTAAATTTTGCAATATAAGAATTATTGTAATAGATCAGACCTGAGAGCTGTTTTTCCATCTAGTCTCTTAGAGCGGCCAGTACTCTAGATACTTAACAAAAAGTGGGGGAAAATAAAACAAAACTCCCTAATAAGCAGAGATGGAGTATGTTCCTAGTATTATATCACCTCCTTAATTTAATTATCAATTATTTGGTTAAATGCTTCTCTATAGGATTCATATACTTTCCACAATTCTTCCAGTGATAATTATGCTTTGAATATTCTTTTAATATATATAAATAGCTAGTTCCTTTTTTTAATCTTGGTAAATTAGTTGCTATAATTTGTATCTGTCTTATCCTTTCCATTTTCTCCCATCTCTTCACAGCTTGGGCTAGCACCATACTTTTTCTAAAAACGTGAATAGGTGACTCCTTGTGGTTTATTTATTTATTTATTTATTTTAAAGTATTTTATGTTGCTCGGTTTATTAGTAGCACCAGACACTACAATGGGTCTCCTAATTGTGTAACTGATATAGCAGAAAACTGCTTAACCACTTATTATTCCCCCAGTTTTATTACTTATTTTGTTCCCCTTTGTTGACTGTACTTGTTAAACGTATTCCTGATAGAGGAATAACTCCCTTAGTTGCATACAAAAAACCTGTTTAAGTTCTTTAAGCGTTTCAGTTCTCAATTATTCAGCCTTCACTCCACTATGAAGTGATAATTAGGCATTAAAAGCTAAGTGGATTACTGTGGAGATCTCTCCTGACATGCATTTAACACTTAATCAGATCTTAATACCATAAATTATGCATTTCTCAGCAGTATTCAGATCCTAATAAATTCTATAATAGTTTGGAGTTACTAGTTTGTCTTGACCTCAGTGTGGTAGTAAAAAGTTGTAAAGTTTGCTTGAAGGAATCAGCTATTTAAGGATTCCAAATCTGTACCAAAAAGTGATTCTTTAAGCAGGTTTGATTGTACTAATATTTATACATAAAGTTAACCAGGAACAGAAAATATTCTGACTCTCCCCCTTATGAATATCCATGTAGAACCTTCTCAAAGAATTTATTATAGGAGTATGAGGACAGCTAGCATTAACTATGACTTGCTTTTTGTGTGATTAATTTTAAATGGAAAGAGTAAAAACTTCTATTAGAAGAAAACCTAACACATCACTTTTCTTGGTCATATTAAATTAGTTTTTCAATGGAAATACCTATGTAGTGCATACCATTAACTCTCTGCCCTCCAGTATAGCCACTGTTAATAATTCTGGTATTACAACCCAGCACAACACACATTCCCCATGATAGAAAGCATTTATCATCATAGAACCATAGAAAATTGGGGTTGGAAGGTACCTCAGGAGTTCATCTAGCCCAACTCCCTGCTCAAAGGTGGACCATCCCCAACTAGATCATTCCAGCCATGGTTTTGTCAAGCCTGGCCTTAAAAAACTCCAAGGATGGATTCTGGATCTGCTCAGAGAAGGTGTGTTTGGATTGCTACTCACTCGGTGCCTTTATATGGCAGACAAGGTTCCTTGGGTGAATTTGATATCTTTTATTAGACCAATCCAAATGGTTGGAGAATAGTAATTAAGCAAGCTTTCGGGTTCAAAAACCCTTCGTCCGGCTAAGGAAGTTTCAGCAGTTGGTGTGTGCTCTTCCTGGATGGAATGAAAAGTAAAGAAGCCAGGGGCTGGGCTGGGCTGGGGAGTCAGTTGCCAGGCAGATTATAATGTATCAAAAATCCAATGTCTATGTTTAGTCCATGATCTCTAGTATCCAGGAGGTTGATGAAATGGAGCTCATAGGCTTGTCTCTGGGAAGTGTTGTGTAAGTTTCCCTTGAGGATCAGGACTGAGAGATTGGAGAGAGAGTGGCCCTCCTGTGAGAAATGTGCCCCCACCGGTAATTGGGTATTTCTGTCTTTGATGGATTTCCGGTGTGCGTTCATTCTGGTGCGCAGTTGTTGTTTGGTCTCTCCTACATAGTAATAGTGGGGGTGGTGGAGATATGTGGGCAGGTTTTGCATTTCTTGTCCTGGCACGGTCTGGATCCTTTTGGTGTGTTCTGGGGTTGAGGAAGTTTGCTTCTGGTGATGAGGTTGGCGAGGTTCGGTGCTTGTTTAAAGGCTAGGATGGGTGGCTCTGAGAAGATCTTTTTAAGAATAGGGTCTCTGTCTAGTATGGGTTGCAATTGTTTGAGGATTTTCCATACAGGTTCAAGGGAGGGGTGATACGTCATAACCAGCAGTGTGCGATTTGTGAGGGGGGAGGTTCTTCTGTACTGCAGCAATTCTTCACGTGGTATTCAGGAGGCTCTTTCAAACGTGCTATCTACCTCTCTGGAGGCGTGTCCTTGTTGGGTGAAAGCCTTTTTAAGATTGGTGAGGTGGCAATCCCAGGTGTTCTCTTCAGTACAAATGCAGTGGTATCTGACACTTTACTGTGCAGTACGCTAATTTGCTGTGGTGTAAAGCATCACTGCCAACACATCGGATGCTATTAAACCACAGCAAATTAATTTTTGCTGCTGTAAGATAGTACTGTCAGGGAAAGTAGTATTTTATTGAGGTGAAATAACTGTGTCTAAATACAGGTGTAAATGCTAATTTAGGCATACATGGCACACGGTCAACGCAAGCAGCAGGAAACCAGACCCTTGCCTGCCACCTAGCCACAGGACTCCAGCCAGCTGTTCATGTCCCAGCCAGCCCCATTACTGTCCAATGCCACCTTCCGGAGCCTGGGGCTTACTCCTGGGCCTCTGCCAGCTCAGGTCTATTCTGTTCTAGCTTAAACTGCTGCAGTCCTGGGTGCAGCATCTGCATGTATGCCCTGGACCACAGCAGTATGAGCATCTAGATGTGCCATTAAGGTGCCATGATAAACTCTGGCACAAACTCTGCTGGAGCTTATAACAGCACCATAATGACACATGTAGATGCATCCACTATTGTCAACAGAAAGTGAGTATATGATGAGTTTTATAGGTTCAGACTGTCCATATTTTAATCAAGGTACTGTAATAATAATGATTAACAAGTATAAAAGGGATAGTTTATTATAAATTGTGTGTGAGTGGGTGCATCTACATGTTCATTAATGTACCGTAGTTGCTACACATTAAGTTTAGTACTTAGATAATTACTATATCTATGCACAGTAACTTGTGCTACTGAGCAGTGGTGCTGGTGCTTGCATTTCTTTGGACACTTAACTGTGCAGTAGCCTAATGCTATTGTGTGGTAGTGTATTAGTCCGTTTTTTTGCCCAGGACACGATTGTGCAGTATTATTAGGCTACTCTGCAGTTAGCGTCTAGTGTAGACACACCCTGTGTGTATAACTATAATCTTGTAGCTATTTCCTATGTGATTTGATTTCCATACGTTATAATACTATATAGTGCACAGATAGACATTTTAGCACTTTAATTATTTGGGTAATAGAGTAGCAAATGCATGGTAAAAGCCAGAAGGACAGAAGTAATATAAAAGGCCCTTGTTGCATGCTGGCAGATCCTCACTATTCGAAATGCAGCTTTCACAGGCACAAGTATCTGCTTGTTAAAAGCAAATAGCTCATCCAGCAAGTCACAGAATCAGGACTGTAATTCTTCCCCACTCTTACAGAACCTATAAAACCTAAAACCCCAGGCTGTGCTTCAACAGTTCAGCAAACTACTTCAGGACTTAAAACATGTCCTTATCAGTAAGCTGAACACAAATGGACACTTAAACAACCTGCTTAAAAAGAGACTTGGAGATTTTTTCCCCCTAGCTTTCACAGATTGTTAGCTTCTCTTCTCAGTGGGCTGGGTAATAATAATCTAGTCAAAAAGAGAATTGGACAGAAAATACAAAATACATTTCCAAGACACTGCTATTTTTAATGGGGTATTAAAATATTTTGGTAATAATTGAAATGGAACAAATTTTCATTTTTTTTCACTTGTTTTACAACACACCTTCACAAAAAAATGCATTTCAGACTGATATCTCTTTCCCACAGTATGTTTATTTTATTTATCTTTTGCATTTTTCTTGTTTTTCATTTTACTACTGTGATCCTCCCTCCCCTGACAAACTTCAACATTTAAGAAGCTATAGAGTGGCAATTTGCTTTATTTTTCCTGTTGCTTATCTGTAACTTTTCCAAAATGGAACTAGACAGAGGAGGGGAAAAAGGAATACCCCACAATAACCTGGATAACATTTATAGCATAGCATCAAGTATATATATATAAAAAAAAAAATAAGGAAAAAGGAAATTAAGAATTTTGCGATAAAAATGATGAAATTGTGTTTACATAAAAAAACTCAAAGCAACCTTGAAAAATCAAAATCTTTTCATGAAAATTTTAATTTTAGAAAAAGTCATTATTTTATTTCAAAAAGCATAACATGTTAGAAACTCTGGTCACTGGCCCTTGAATAAATCAGGCATTCTGAATGTTCAATGTAGATCCCTTTACAGTAGAGAGTAATGACACATACCATAGCATAGTCGATGCATTTTTCAGAGCAGTGAGTTCACCTCATGGATAGATGATATAAAAATATCATCATTTTAGTTTTGGAATTTGTTCAGTTTTTCACCTGAACTCAGATGTGTTTGGGTTCACTACATATCTTTCTGATTAACTCTCTCATTTTTTTTAAGTATATAACTTACTGTTCAGAATAAGCCTTTAAGGAAATAAAATAAATTTGTCTGTTTCTAGCAATATAGCCAAGTATAGCTCCTATATGTTTCCTCTCATTCAGCCATTTATTTTCTCCCCAGTCCCTTTATATCAGCCTTGCAATTTGCCATAAACATTTACTAGCCCAGGTACAAAAATGTACTTGTCTATATTTGAAGAAAGACAGAAAAACTATTATTTTACTCATCCATAAAAATGAAATTTCTCCCTGTGGCCAGAGTGAATACATTTTCCCACTCAATGAATATGTTAAGCAGTCCTAATCAAGAAGTATTGATTAGAACATTTTTGATGGAAAATTAGGTATTTGACTATGTAATTTTATAGTATGTTTCTACTTTCATAGAAAATTACAACTTATTTATACAGAGCTGAATATCAAACCTTTGGTTTATGGTCGTATAATTCAGTTTTTAATTTTAAATAAACAGGAAAAAATAGAGAGAATATTTCAATATTATTTAAATGAAAAACTTTATCATTCTGCATGTTATCTTTGATTCTGAAGAGACACAATTATAGCATAACGATTAGGAGCAGAGCGGGTACCATATTTTCTTGCATACAGCATGCCCCAGAATATAATACACACCTTATTTTTGAAAGGCAAAAAAAAGAAAAAAAGATTTGTCCAGGGTTATGGCTGCATAGAGCAGGGACACAGCCTAATATTGAGTTGACTCCCGCTCCCTCTCCTGCTTAACAAATTATAATCTAGCTGCTATTGAAGACTAGCCTCCATGGGTGGATCTGTGATTTTAAAAGGAGTTAAAAAGTTTTCAAGGCTGTAAAATAGAAGTAGAGAGAGCAGGAGGAGCTAGCAGACATCAAAACTGAAGACAGGTTAGCTTGACCAGTAGAACAGTGAGATTATTAAAAAGCAGAGATGTCTATTAACACCTCTGCAATGAAGAATAATTAGCAATTAAGAAAATTAAATCCCCCAACTACCTGAATAGTAATGCAACAGCCACTTCACTGTGGAGCAGGTATCAAAGCAGAGTGATTTATCTCAAGGAGAAAATCATGTCCCTGCTTAATACATGCATCCCAATTGAGGGGAGGAGGGGCAGGCTGATGGGGAAACTGCAGAAAGGTGAGCATTATATGTGAGAAAATACAGTGATATACATCCTAAGAGAAATACTAGAATTTGCAGAAACAAATTGCAGTGAGATGGATTTTTTCCAATATTTTAATATGTTTTCCTTTCATTATGAGTCAATAAATAACTTATGGAAAATAAACTTTAAAATTCCTGTAACAGTGAGTTACAACTTATATTTGCATTATAACAAATTCCATGACTGGAAGCACAGGAGATAGTTTTGCTGTTGATCAGACCCTGGAACCAATGCTAATGATGTACTCATATCTAAGTATTTTTAACATGCTAACTTGTAAGTGCAGCTATTATTTAATGGTGATTTGAACAAATCAATTCAGCTAAATAAACATATAAGCAACTCACAAAATGACATTAATGGGTAGCTCAAAAGATTGCAAATTCTTGTTTTGTGTTAAATGGATCTTAACACAAAAATCACACAATCACAAAAATATGGCTTGCAAAGAGAAAATCTAGAATATGGAGCTGTATGGACACATCCTCTTAGGGTGTGTACAAATGTTACATTTAGATTGATAGAATTGAGTTCAGTGTTGTAAAAATGCTAGGTATGCAAGCTGGTGAGAAAAGGCCACAACAGTAGATGGTGCAGGAGGGCCTCAGGATGACTGTAGGATTGAGTGGCCAGTAGCAACTCCTCAGGGATACAGAGAAAGCATGGATGCTGGTGTTGCTCCACAGGTATGCAAAGAAACTGAGAGCACAGGTGGAGCTGGGATAGATCCAGACTCATGGTCATTGAAATGCAGGATCTGGACCTCAGTGGTGTGCCCCCCTCCTCCCCCCATCACAGTTTCCCCAGGATGAACGCCTCATCCCCAGTGGACCTCAGCTGCATCTGGGGGAACCAGCATGCCTGGAGACACAATTTCCCATGTCAGAGCCAAGGGTGTTCTGATCCCTCGACTCCAACAGTGCCTTAGAGCAGTGGTTCACAACCTTTTTTGTACCAGGGCCCATTTGTAAACTTTGATGGTCAGTCTGAACCCAGTGCCCCTCACTCCCAACCCACTACCCCCTGCCCCCAGCCCCCCATCCCGCAGTGTGTGGGGTAGGGGGTGAGTGTGTGGGGGCATGTGGGGACCCAAGCATTTCCTTGCAGGCTGTAACACTGACAGCCTTCAAGGAAAAACACATGATTTCCCACATTTTCTCTTTTAAAGGAGAATCCAGTTTTAGCTCATTGATCCATTTTTTAAGTTTGTTTGAGACCCTTTCATATATTCTTACAAGGCAGTTTTTGGGTTGCAACCCATAGGTTGCTGCCTTAGAGGGACTGCCACTATTTCAAAGACCATCTGCCAGTCCTCCTTGTCCCAGCACAGGGATCCAAAGAGAGATCACTCCCACTCCCAGTGCCAGTGTGGAGGCCTGAAACCAAGTGTATAGACCTGTGTGGGCATTGGCCACTATTGGAAAGGAAGGAGTCCTGTAAAAAAAGCAAGCACAGCTGGCTGGTGTTAGAGTGAGGATTGTTCCCAGGCCAAGGTCCCAGATTGGTTTGCAGGAGGCACTTGACTGGCCCAGTCCTGATTGAACTGCAGTGCATGACTGTGAAGCGGCCTCAAGTTTCACAGCAGAAGTCATCACTGCACTGACAACTCCCCTCCTGCATTCCCTGGGAGAACACAAACCAACCCATCCTTTCCAGCACACCCCACTGAGCACTTCACCAGTGGCATGGACTATATGGAACTCATGGCGTGTTGGGAGTAGGGGACTCAATCCCAGGGCTGGACAGATCCTTCTCCATTGTCCCTCATCTGTAAGCATCAGAACCAAGCATTGCTACTGAGGGCAATAGATAGCAGGGCTGTACTCAGGGAGTCTTAGGTTGGTGAAAAATTTGCTCAGCTGGGTCCATAGAAGATGAGTTCTGTATTAATAATCAGCCTCGTAGGGCTTGGTCTGCAGGCCCTTAACCATACGAGTGGCCCTTCTCTGGACTTTCTCCAGGTTATCCGCATCCCTCTTGAAGTTCTGGGCGCCGCACTTCAAAAGGGATGTGGATAACCTGGAGAGGGTCCAGAGAAGGGCCACTCATATGGTTAAGGGCCTGCAGACCAAGCCCTACGAGGAGAGACTAGAGAAACTGGACCTTTTCAGCCTCCACAAGAGAAGGTTGAGAGGCAACCTTGTGGCTGCCTATAAGTTCATCACGGGGGCACAGAAGGGAATTGGTGAGTATTTATTCACCAAGGCGCCCCCGGGGGTTACAAGAAATAATGGCCACAAGCTAGCAGAGAGCAGATTTAGATTGGACATTAGGAAGAACTTCTTCACAGTTCGAGTGGCCAAGGTCTGGAACGGGCTCCCAAGGGAGGTGGTGCTCTCCCCTACCCTGGGGGTCTTCAAGAGGAGGTTGGATATGCATCTAGCTGGGGTCATCTAGACCCAGAACTCTTTCCTGCCTATGCAGGGGGTCGGACTCGATGATCTATTGAGGTCCCTTCCAACCCTAACATCTATGAATCTATGAATCTATGAATCACTGCAATAGACAAAGCATTCTAGGGTGTCACATTTTGTGTCAGAACCAGAGATGGCACTTGAGCTTGATTTTCACATTAAGCGGTATTTCCAGACATATACTGCCATATTATCAAAGCATGTTACCCTTCCAGGAATCACACATCTTTTCTGGGACCATCTGTAAAGGTAGTAGAGGATAGATAGAGAGGTCAGAAGTCTTCCCTGAGCACCACACTTCTTCAACACATCACATATGGTCAGTGTACCATGCCTTCTCTACCTAGGCCTCACAGAAGGCTTCCCACTTGTCCTTGAATAAGTTGTTCAGGATAAAGGCAGTGGAACTGAAATGTGGGAAGTACTCTGGCTGTGTTGAGGTGCAGACTCAGATCCCTCCAGCACTCCTTGGGGTGATGGAAGGAACACTTGACCATCATCCAGCATTGGTTTAAGTTGTGGTTGAAGTGTTCTTTCTTACGGCCCAGATTCTCTGTGTAGGGATTCGTGAGCAAAGGGAGGAGAGGGTAGGCCAGATCCATGATTTCCTCAGACTACATTGGTTGGCAATGGAGCAGAGGGAGTTGGGAGTGGTTGAGCTTCGACATGGCAATAGTATGCTTCTTCAGAGCCATGAGTGGATTTATTCCAATGTCCTGCTGTTTGATGTGGGGGGCCAGTTTGTCGACAATGGTGATGAAGCAGCCCAGCACATAAAAGTTAAGCAGCCGCTGCTTATCATGCCATATGCACAGAACATTCTGCTCTTGCCAGTCACTACTGGGTTTGCTGGCTCCAAACTACCTCTTGACAGACTGGAGATACTCCCACAGCACCCCAGAACCAATGGCATCCAGGATGGTCTTTGTCATCCAGGTGGAAGTAGTCAGCTGATTCCATGATACTTGGCGGCTGCAGGGTCCAGGAAGTGGTCCCATGGGGATGCTAGGCCCCTGGGACCTAGGCAGGCAGATGTCTGTCAGTAAAAATATCTGCCATATCATCTGAAGATGGGTGTATACAATGTCCTACAGCATCTTTCCATAGTTGTGCAGGGCAACAATAAGGATACACTGCCACTCCTGGGTCCATGGGTTTATGGGTGAGCAGTAGGAATCCATGGCAGTTTGGGGGTAGAGAATCTGACATACTTGCAATTAATGACAGAGGCCACAGCCAAGACCTCTCTTGGAGACTCAGAGCAGGAAAGGGGTTACTGTACCTGGAAGTTCCCCATAGTGGCCAGGTAGACAGGACTGTCCCACAGGCTCAGCTGTACTCAGCAGTCTCTGGCAGCCTTGGGAGCCCACAGAGGTATGTGCCAAGGACCCTTTTACCCTGCTCCTTCTCCCCTCCCCACAGGCCATCGCCTGTGCAGACTATCTTTGTGGCTTCTCTGAATGCCACGTGGTTTCATGGTGGTCTATCTGTAGAGGTTTTGGCTGCTCAAACTAAATCATACATCTTTGACCAGTTTACCTGAATACTTGCATGCACTCATAGATTCCTGTAATACCTTCTCAGGGAAAAAAAGAAATAGAAAAAGAAACTCAAACTTTATTGTCTCAGATTCAGAAGACTTTCACGTGAACGTGGACCAACCTCATGGATCTAGCTGCAGGGTTACAACTGTACACAGCAGCTTTTCTAAGAAACTTAAAACCGAAGAATTAATAAACACATTAAAAGCAGGATTCCTTAGTGTTCATCCAGTATTCCAAAGGGTTTAAAGGTTTTATTATGTAAATAGCAGGTCCTAGTTATAAGCTTATTTATTTAGAATATCGTTTTCATTTCTAACTCTGACAGGGGAATAATGTTTTTGAATTTTTATCCAGGAGAATTCTGTGAGATGGAAATTGATGCATGTGGATCAAATCCATGTAAAAATGGAGGAACCTGTGTTGATTTGATAAGCCATTATAAGTGCACCTGCCCGATGGGTAAGTCATTCTAGATACATTGTACCTCATGACTAGCAGACAACTTTTTATGTCTTCAATCATTCTTTTGTTATATTATGTTTCCCTGAATCTAAGACAACTTCAAATTTAAGACAACCAATAACTAGATGAATATTTATATATGTGTTATAATTTTTCATGTAGGGAATCTATTTATTGGTCATCTTAAATGTACCCTCACCACTACTGCTGCAGTGGGGAAAGTAGTGGAAGTAGGGCAAGGGATGAGACTTCAGCCCTTGCTTCTCAACCCCTTTCTTTCTCTGCTTGCTACCCTGCCCCTTGCCTCCATGAGTCTGTGGCTGCCCCAGTACCGCATACCCTCTACCACTTGCCCTCTGCCTCCCCTGCCACTTGGCTCTGCTGCCTGCCCTCTGCAAGTTTTTCCCTTCATGCCTATGCCTGCCCTCCTATGACTTATACCCCTGCCAGTTTCCCCCATGCCTGTCTCCCCTGCATTTCCCCAACCAACCTGCTACCTGCCTCCCTGCCATGTGCTACCTCCCCCCAGCCCTTTGCCTCCTCATGCCTCTGCCTGACTCCAGGCTGCCTGTCCCCGCACTGATGCTTGCTTTCCATGCAACCTGTCCCTCTACCCCCTGATCCTCCCACTACCTGCTCCCCTCAATCTTTGGGGCAACTCTGGCTCTAGCTCAAGGGCAGTCAGTGGCAGCAGCCTTGGCCCCAGCCCATCCTGGCCAGGAAGAACCAGTAGAAGTGGCTACAGGCTGGGCCAGGTTGGGGTGAGAGGGGCCAGAGTTAAAAGTAAGTGGCAGGGGGAACTGCTGGCATGCAATTTATGACCCAGATACCTTGTTTCAAGCAGACCCAAACCTTCAGACTGGCCATGACCTGTCCATTTGATAATAGGCAAATTTTATTGATACACAGTGCTAGCAGATAATAATGAAAACAATTGTATATCTACCAGTCCCAGGATTCACAGAGTCAAGGTACATCTGACTAGTATGTGGGCTTCACTCTGAGGTTCTCTCTCAGATGTCAGATGTAGCAGCCTGGAGGCTGAAAGCCAAGGTCCACCCCCCAGTGGTGTGCGTGAAATGGGCTGGTGGTTTGCCTTTTGTCGATGGTGTCCTTGGGTACCCCTCTCGGGAACCCTTTGCTGCTCTGAAATCCCTCCTTTTGTATTATTTTCCTCCCCTGATATCTTTTCACCTCCATTCATCATTGGTAGGTCTCTCTGTGGTTGTCATACTATGTTGTGTCCTGTCAGCATAGTCCTTTGTTTCACAAACCCATCACATGCACACACCCTAATTTGGGCTTTTACTGGTTTCTCCTAATTTGCTCCATCTACCAAAACAGAAATCCCAAAGGCTCTGCAACTGGGCATTGTGACCTGGCCAACAATGCACAGTTCCTTATCTCATGTTATGGAACAGTGGGGTACATGTCTTCAATTCCCAGCCTGTGTGTATGCTTGCCACTTACCTGTTTCAGACGCAGTAGGCCTTAAAGAAGCCTATATGCCTGAGTGGTTCAAGTCTGCGATGCCCAGGTACTGGCGGGCTGCCCTGATACACCATGGTGATAGTGCCTGGGGTCACCAGATTCCCCACTGGCCCACTCAGCTTGGTGCACATTGTATAAGCCACCAACCACCAAGAAGACTGGTGACTGGCAGTGGTGGTTTCTACATGGCATCCTAGCCACTGGCACGTTTGCGTCCCACTTTGACCCAGCTGCCTCAACGGCCTGCCCCTTCTGCCCTGGGGACATTGAGGAGAACCTCTTTCTCACCTTCCTTGACTCTCCACGCCTGTAGCCACTCTTTGTTGCCCTCGAGCTGCTGCTGAGGGTGATGGGCAGGAGCCTCTCAGAGACCACCTACATGTGCTTCTACCCATGCTGGGCAACTGAGCAGGGCGTCATCTCCCTGGCCAACTTTCTACTGGGTCAGGCCAAGATGGCTATCCTCAAGAGCTGTTGCAACCACCTTGTTGGGTCCAGCTCAGACGATGCCCTTCAGGTTTTTGGCCTCCTGGTGCAGGCACATCTCTTACTGCAGTTCGAGCACACTGTGCTCCAGCGGGCAGTGCCCACCTTTGAGGCACACTAAGCCCTTGGAGAGCACTGTGTCATATGGAAAACAGTTGTCTTCAATATGCACTCTGATGTCATGACCGGTCTAGGCGATTGGAAAAGCCCGGTGTCGGACTGTGACTTCCAGCTCGTGCCACGCCCTGGGCCCTCACTAGGCTGCCTTTTGCTTTTTTCTTCATGTGGAAAGTTGAAGGTGTTGTCATGTGCATGATTGGATAGAGCTGGGTAGGAATCATTTGTTTATAGAAGACTTTGGTCTATAGGATTGTGTAGCTGGTGTCCCGACCACATAATGGCATGTTAGGCACGACGTGTAATACAGCGAAGTAGTCTGTCATGGTGTGATGTTATGAATGTAATGACATAGTGCTCTTGGTTTGATGGTAATTTATTTGTTTTTGCTTTGTATATTGGATCTGGATCCCAAAGAGGCCAACTTTTTGTACCCTGAACCCCTGAATAAAGTAGTTAAAAGTCAAAGTCCTTCTTCCTTCCTTCCTTTTGAAAAGATGCTTTTGTTTTGCTTTATTTCAAATGTTTTCAGGAAACATTATATAACAATATAGGTAAAAAAGTCAATATATGTGAAAGAACTGTGATTAGATATTGGTTTTCTGTTTGTGGTTTAGGACATGAAGGTGAAAACTGTGAACTGGATATTGATGCCTGCTTGTATTACAATACAAGTTGCTCTTCAGGAACACTGTGTGTGGACAAACCTCATGGACTTAATTATACATGCTTACTGCCATGTATTAAAAATACAGAGGTAAGATTAAAAAGCATTTTCACCCCTTCGATTTATGAATGTAAAAGAAAATAAAACAAAATAAAAGTATAGTAATGCCAGTTGACAATGCAGAAAAACAAAGAAATTCTCACTTTAATTACTCTTAATCACCTGCAGTATGCAGTATTGAATTAAATCTGATTATATATAGTGTCTTTCACACTCAGACTTTCAAAATACTTTATGAAGCAATGAGTTAGATAATGGTAATGAAATGACTGTTTAGGCAGAGATAGCATCCATTTATGCACTCTGAAATAGCTTCCAAAGAGCCCTAGATATTAGAACCTATTTTTACAATGACAAAAAGGTTTAGAGCTAATAAATGACTAATGTACCTAAAGTGTAAGTCAAGCAGAATTTAAATTCCTAGGTCCAAAGCTTTGAGTTGTAAAAGCAGTGCTCAGCAGCTGCCAAGCTGAGTAGATGTCTATATGCCATAGACACCTTGCTTTTCACTTCCTCAGACACCTAGAGTTGTATCAAGGACAGCACTGGATCAATTCAAGCTGCACAGCTGCACAAGGCCCTAAGTAGGTCAGAGTTCCATTGCAAGTTTGGCATGGTTTTCTGGTAAGAAGTAGGAGCGCTGAGCTGAACACTACATTGAGCCCTCGATAGGGTAAACTCTGCCATTTCTGTGAATGTCCAGAACTTCCACAGTCAGGACCATCCAGCACCTGTTTCATGCTAAGCCTGATTGAAACCTAGAAAGTAAGTCTCAGATCTTATGCCACCTCTACATGTCTAAGCCTAAATGACTGCTAATGCCACAAACTTGTCTCACTTGAGGAAAGTCATCCAGTCCTACTTAGCTGTCTTGTTTTCTCAATAAGTAGAAAGAGGTAGTTGGCCGTGGTAGTCTGAAGTTGGAGCAGGGTGACACTTTATAGTCTAATTGATTCAGAGAAGCATGAGCTTTCATAGATTAGTCTGTGTTGTCAAGTGCTATGAATGAATTTGATAGATACAGATGTTCCAAAAGCTAGTTCAGGTAATGGGATAAGAATCCAGAGTCTCTGTTGAAACCATACTTAACACAATCCAGTCTATACATTATTTCTTGATCACAGTTGTCCATGCAAATTGGTTTTATTTATTTATTTATTATTTAAGAAAAGCAACTGGAATGTACAAGGAGGTTAAAGAGGACTTTGTGTTCAATCATTCTTTCATGTAGGAATTGCTCTGTCTTTTCAGTATAGAGAGCAGAGGGTCATTGTAAATAGATGATAGCATACCTGACATTGGTAGAGAAGCAGGTAAATGAAGCTCAGATATTATATCCATGTTATTTGGCCAAGTGATAATGTGATCTCTTTTGGTGTGGGGAGCAGCTGGCATTAGGGTCTGTAGCAAAGCCTGGTGCCTTGGTGAGAATAGGAGTTATCTAGTCTGTTGTTAGACAATAGTTATTTGAGGTTGGTGCTGCCTGTAATCCAGGACAGGGTTGTCTCCCAAGGCTTGTGTTAAATATGGTCTCAAAAGAGTCTGTATTTTATCTCATTACCTGCAGTAGCTTTTATAACTACTATGTCCCTCAATAGGGACTGGGGTGGTGCAGGTGCTAAGGTGCACAGTTGATAACCCAGAGGACACAAGCCTGTAGCCATAGCAGATGAGCTCATGGTGTGACCATGCCAGAGTCCAATGATTCTGTGAATTTTGCTAAATATCCTGTCACAAGGACACAAGAAGCAAGGAAGGATGTCCCTCAATGTGTTAACTGCTTTATTTATCCATTTTGATCTTTTCAACCCACCTTCATATCTCTCAGTAGTATCCCCTCTTCTTGTCCCTTTTTCCCCATACTTTGTATTTATTTGACTTTATTATTTTCTATTATTTACCCTTGCTCTCCGAAAGTTCTTTGATAGTATCTGACAAATAGGCTGTCACCTACGAAAACAGACAAGTTTCTGACCAAGATAGTCTATAAGATTGCACTGCCCTGCCTTCTACTATTTTCTTAATGGGGACCTAGAGAAATTGTGAACTCTCAATCCCTGGGAATTTTCAAGACCAAGACATTTGGCTGGGATGGTTTACAGAAGTATTTAGCCATGTTAGTCTGAAGTCCGGTGGAAGGCAGAGTAGATATGTAGCTTATAAACTAACTAAATATACTTCCAAAGAATGTAAACATTGAGCAGAGAGATGCCTATGGGCAACCAATAGGAAATGATAGGCACAGCTATGTGTCTAAACTCCCATGTCTGGGGATGCAAGAGGAAGCTGTTTAATATTGGGTTCAACTTGTTCAGAAAGGAACTATCTACCTAATTGACAGCCGCATTGACTGGAGGAAAAGCAGCAGAAAACTTCAATTGCACTCTGCCCAATAACCTACTCGCTGAGGGTTTAAGAGAAATAAGAGAGCTGGTTCATCTACATCATCCACTTTCCTAAATGGTACTGAAACCACCAGGCCATAGGCTAGGCGGAAATGAAGGCATACCTCTGTCTTCTGTTGAAGGTGGATCACTGGGTAGAAAGGAATGTAAATTTCAGAGGGCCAGAAAGAGAAAACACAAGATGGAGACTGTTTCATAGTTCACTAAGGAGGGTATTTTGCAGGGTGGGAATAGGAGAGACCCCAGGTTCTGATCCCAATATTTTGTTTGTTTTAATTTGTGCTTTGCATTAAATGGTCAATGAATATTGCATAAACAGTTTTGGTAGCAAGGAGGTGAGAGATGTGAGCTTCTACCCCTTTTAAGCTGAGGAAAAAGAATTATACCTGAATCCTTTCTTTTTGGATGGATGCTTTAACTATTGGGAAAGTATATTAAGACTGAATTTCAGCTTTTTCTCCTCTTGGTATTGGGGAAGGACATCTGGGATCCCTCATCTGAGGGACTCATTCTCCCATGCATACTTCTTAACACCGGGTTTTAGATGTCCTCTCAAGGAGTTGTGATTGTCTTGCTATAACCCTCTATTCAACTGTACTTTAGTGCTGATATTAGCTATCAGTCTGATATTGTATAACTTCTAACCAGGGACGTCTGGTCCAGAAATAAAGCACCACAAATAAAGTGAAATATTTCAAATTAAAGTATATGGCTACACAACTTTTACTGCAGTGATATGTTATGATCAGCAGTGCAGTTGAATAGTTTTACATTAGTATAGAATTCCTACAGCTTGTCAGAAAGTTAAGATTCTGATTTTTTTCCTGCAACTTTGAAAAAGTACAGATTCATCTGGCTATTTTCCATGGTATTAAAAACTCTGTTTTATAAAAATATTCAATCCATTTTTTAAGGAAAGATGTCATTAGGACATTTATGTATTGAGTAAATCTTAGTCATCTGAATAGTCCATTCAGTAGAATTACTGGTGCAAGTAAAATTTACTCACATAAATACACTCTACAGACCCTTGATTATGAACTATTAAGATTTTGGGTTTGAATAAAATAAAATATAACTATTTTTTTTAAAGTAGTCTTTATTTAAAAAGCAATGTACAGGATGCTACCTATTCCTTTCAAGCAGCTGCACGGACATGATAACCTGTGTTTAAAAGACTTAATCAATTCTTTTATTGAAATATACTTACCATAAAAATATACGGCACAGAGCAGGCAGTGTGTTTACAAAGAAGCAATCAACATTTATTTTACCTTGAAGTCCATGGGTACCACACTCACCAATGAATATGAAATATAATGCAGAAATACTTATTGCCTCAAAGGTTTAAATTTAAATTGTTCAGCATCTGCTAAATTTTAACATTTTTATGATTTAAAGTGCCACGCTGAGTGCAAATTTACTGTACATGGCATAGTACTGTAATGATGCAATAATCGTTATGGCTAGTTAGGATGGGAAGTGATGATGTGCCAAGGATGCTGATGGGAGATCCTAAAACATTTTATTGTAATATTTGCTTAAAAGCCCTTAGACATGTCTAATTTATTCAAACAAACATTATATAGCGCATCATAAATTTATGTGGATTGTATATATACTGTATAAAGCATTTGATTGAGTTATAATGTATTTAATTACATTTTCTAAAGTGAAAGGAAACAGAACATTAAAAGAAAGAATAAAATATATATTTTCCTTGCATTATCTTAGTGTAGAGGCGAGTAAATTAAACACAATTTGCTCAGTGAAATATTAATAACTTAAAAAAAGAAATCTTTCAAGCATTTTGGCATAGTGCTAGTAATAATGCAAATAATATTTACATTTTCCATTTAGCAGTTGCATTGATCTTTTATTAAACAATTTAAAACATTATTTATTAATATGGATTTGTATAACAAAATCTTTTTTGTATATTTTATTCCCTTTCAAGACAAAACCTTTTTTCAGTGTTACCAAGGTTTGCAAGTCTACTTTAATTCTGACTCTGACAATTTCATTTTACCCCTGACCTTGCATTAAGGACAAAAAATGTATAGTGTGTTGGTTATTTTAGGTTTATTTTTTAATATAAAATATGAAAGCAAGTGTTATCTACTTTGACCAAGGTGTTTTTTGTTTGTTTGTATGTTTGTTTTGAGGGCCAGTGGTTATACATGTATAAAACAACAAAAATAATAATAATGCTTTCCAGGCACTAAAATTCAAGATAAATTAAGATAAAAGTTATGCTGCCCTTAAAATTAAAATGAGAATGCTATAATTAAAAAGAAAGATATAATTCTGTAAATCTAAGGAAATTAGATCCCCATTCATTCTTTTCTTCTTCAGACTAAAAAACCCTAGTTTTTTTCAGCCTTTCCTTATAAACCATGCTTCCTAAGACTGTAATCCTTTTATTCTCAACCTTTTTAGACTCAAGGCACCCCTCATTAGATTTGAGGCACCTCTTGAAAAGTGCCATCTCTTAGCTTTTAGATTACTTTGGAAAAAATAGAGCAGCTTTTTTGTTGGTAAGAACTCAGAAAGATAATAACAAGTCAGATTGTTTTTTAACACTACAAATTTCTATTTTAAACCTCTGGATTTATTTTCTGAATCACCTTTTCACATCACATAACATATCATGCTGCTGCCTTCAACCTGGGTTTTTGTCTGCCTGAAGCTGCTCATCCATGCCTGCCACTCACCAGGTGATCAGTCATTCTCCACAAGGCTGGCTGCAAATCTCCATCAGTGCCTAGCCCTCTGCCCACTTCCTGCTACCAGACTGGCCAATCAGGGTCAGCTGACCCTTCACCTCCCTCCATATAAACAGGGACAGGGATTCCTACTTGTGCTGAGGAATTGTGGACCTACACCTACCAAGAAATTATAAGTTGTCTTCAGTCAGGGAGGCCACTGAAAACATAACAAAGGATCGGAGGTTAATTCCAAGTGCTCCAAGGGTGAACATTGAACCCATCAGGCTTTGAATGAGTCCAAGTAGCCAGTAAATGCTGCCTAGTGAAAGTCTGCCCAGAGACTTGCATAGATGAGGGACCAGAAGATGGCCCCAGAGTCACTGAGGGTCCCCCCAACCAGACCCTGCTCCCTGGTCAGATAGATGGTGAGCCTGTCCAGAAGGTTGATCAAGAGGTCTCAGGACTTGGTGGAGCCACAGACAGGAAGCGCTTAAACAAAAAGGTGTGAGAAAAGGCATAGCCAAGACCTCAGCAAGAAGGGCCCCAGCAATGGAAGAGCTCCAGCCTGGTGCACTCAAAGTAGGCATGCACCAGGGTCCCCTTCTGCTGACAGAAAGGGCAAGTGCCAGGGGTGCCTGTGAAGTGTGTCAGATATGTGCCTGTGGAGATGACTCTGTGCAGGAGCCATCAGCTTAGATTCCTGTTGGCTCATGAGATAAGGGTGGAATATTGGGTGGTCCACCAGAGAGCCTGACCCTAGCTGAGGGTGTCCCAACATTTGGTGTCTGAGGGACATGAGAATGGGATTAGAGATCATATGGAGCATGAACATGTAGAGATGGAAATGATGGTCTGTGTGGAAGTGGGCCACTTCAGTATCCTACATCCTGCAGAGGTGGTGTGATAGGGAGTGCCATGGGGTCTGCTGAGGGAGGCTGGGGGTTACCTGTAGGGAGTTCACACAAGTCATCTCACACAAGTCCTCTTGGATGTAGGCATGGTCAGTATCCATCAGGGAGGCTTTGACTTTCAGGAGTAAGCAGCAGGTCACATGGGCCAGCACTGAAGGATCTGCCCACCCCTCCCTGGCATAATCCAGGAGATCCCTGATAAAGGTGATGGTGGCCAGGAACAATCTCTGGTGCACCCAGGGCACCTCCATAACTAGCTACACAGGAACTGAAAGTGTATTGGTAACAAGTCTCAAGCTGACTGAGGCTGCTTGCTGGTCCTTCCAGCTAGTGCCTCTGCCTGTTCTGTGTTTGATCTCTTGACTTCTTGACTCAGCTTGCCTCTGTACTCTCTCTGATCCTCCAGCTTCCTGATTTGGCTTGTTCCCAGTCTTAGTACTCAGATTGACCTCCTGGCTCCTGATCCATTTTTCCCTGGAATAGGCTCGCTCCTTCTGAACTTTAAACTAAGCCTGTTGGGGGACGGGGGGACTACCGCCACTGCTGGCCCGCTGAGCAATCCTTGCAAAGCCAGCAGATCACGGCGCTTCAGGGAGCCCCCCCCTGCCCCAGCCCTGGTAAAATCTGTGTGCAAGGAAGGAGCCCCCCAGGGGGCACTTGCCTGCCTGTACACTAATGCCAGGAGCTTGGGGAATAAGCAGGAGGAGCTCATCCTCCTGCTCAGTGCAAACAATTA